>NC_137167.1:35066322-35366322 GCF_951394435.1 Stenella coeruleoalba | reverse complement strand
GAAACTTATTAGAGTGTTGAGGGGGTGATGAAAGGGAGAACAAAATCCAGGAGGGATGGCTGGGTTGGGAGAAAGCAATGCTACAGTCCTACACAGACACATGAATGACAAAAGGAAAGAACGCAGCAAGACTTTTCTTCAAACAGAATGTGTATGAAAAAGCTCCTTCAAGCTAGAGTGATCCGACACACACAAACAGAAGTAGCCGCCACGAGACAGACACAGGAGCTGGCCAGAGGTGGAGGCTCTGAAAGCTTTGTAAAATTACCCCTCATCTTTCTTACACCCCAAGTCCACATCTTACTTTGTTGGTGGCTCAGCCATTTCCTGAGAGACTGTGGCCAGGAGCAATGGAGCAAATGTCTCTGCGGCCACCAACTAAGGCAAGAGAGACTTCTAGTTCCTGAAACCATCTCCTTAAAGGCCCTAATCAGTCTATTTCCCACCCCACCCCCCACAAGGTACATATCCTACCCGTCAATCTTCGGAGGCCTTCTAGGAGAGACATCATAAAACCAAAAGGTCATTGCTTTAATCTGAATCAATTCAATACAAAATTTCAGAAGAGGTCAGGGCTCTTGGATTTTTGGGGGCTGTCTTAGATGTAGTGTTTTTTCTTACATTGAGTGTAAAACACCCCATAAAACGTAACAGAAGAGTGAGTAGGGCATTCAGCCTTGACCTGTATCTTCCTAGTGTTACGATCCAAAACGAATTACTCATAGCACACAGAGCTCTGTTTTATAAATTCCTTGTGAATACCTAAAGTGATTACTTTTCTTTGCACCTACTCACACAACAAGCGGCCATTAAGTTTTAATTATCTCTTCTCACCAAGCCTTTCATCTTTGTGTTCCGTCCACTGCCAGGGGCCCTGGAAGACAGAGACTTAGACTTACTACACACAGTGGACTGAAGGACTTACTTCGAGCCATACAGGTTCAGACCTTGTTGACTGAAGCTCTGAGGCCAACACACTCCTACATGCAAAAATTCCAATTCTCCCTGAATTCAAATGACTATATTTTCCTTCGGGGATCAGAGTCAAATTTGGCCTGCAGTGTCTATATCCCTTCTAGAATGGAAACTCGATGATATCAAACTTTAAAGACAGCTTTCTTTGTTCTTCGGGACAAATTCAGCTTTGAAATTTAACAAAAAATATTGCCTTATGCAGGCACTGGCTCTAAAGGATTATACAACAGACTAAGAGAGAGGAAGAATGAGAGCAAAGAGTGAAGGTTAGAGAACAAAACATGCAATTAGAATCTTCTTTCTATTCACCTAGTCATTGACTTATTTTAATGTATTACTTGTCTTACTGAAACACAGCATTACTTTGAGTTTTGTTTGTTTATAGCTCCTGAAGGATTGAGCTCCCCATCTGTCTGACACAGCTCTTGGACAAGTGGTACGGCCCACTCTACTTATTTCTCTTGCTGCAGTGGTATATGCTGTGTCTTCAGAGGAAATCAATTCTAAAATGTATTCAGAGAAACCTGTTCACAGTCCATGTCAAAGCATTCAACAAAATAAACTGCCCTGTCTGGAAAGTGTTGAGATACATTCGAAACTGAGGGTTGGAATAAAAGGGTAAGAACTGCTCTCACTGGAGTAGCCGCAACAGTTCAGTATCAAAGAAAATCACTAATCACTCCATAGATAGATGCAGATTCATTTAAAAATCTTTACGTACCACTTATTTAGTTTTATTTCATTTCCTTTAGTCTACAGTTTGATCAGGAAATTGGTATTTGAGCACTGGCATTTGAATTTTGAGATGCTAAAAACCTGGCAAGAAAAAAGTGCCTCTTATTTTAAGCATCACTTGAGTATCTTGTATACAGTTAGCTGTGACTGTAAGCTTTACTTTGGAGGCAGAGAGTAAGCAGCTAGTGTGTGTGTGTGTGTGTGTGTGTGTGTGTGTGTGTGTGTGTGTGCGCGCGCGCGCGCGCGCATGCGTGCGTGCGTGTGCGTGTGTGTTTAAACGCGATCATCACGCTATACAACTTAGGCTGGTTTGTTTTTTCACGTGTAAGATAATGGGCTTTTAAGCTGTACAGCTAGATATTGTTTGGCTTCGATACAACCTGTTTTATCCAAACAGAATTCCTTTCCTTAATCCCTTCAGCTGGGGAGCAAACTTTCCTACGTGACGTCCACTACAAGGAACAGAGACAACAACCCCCCAGCAATCCCCCAACAGGCTGGCACGTATTGCGTTTGACTCTATGACGTAGAGAAGACAGATGCTAAGTCACAGTATAAAAAGTGGAGGGGTCGGATCTGCCGACGCATCTTACAAGTATTTCACTCAACGATCTGCTATTAATAAGATTCTGGAGTTTGGATTTTGGCTGACATTTTCAAACTTCATTTATATGATAAAAATGATTTGGATGCATTAAATTAGAGTGGAAGAGGCAATTAGAATAACTTGAGATACAGTACGAGTGTTCGAGGTGCCTGCTCAGGTCTAATTTATGTTAGCTGTGTATACATATAGATCGGGGTGCTACCTCAACAGAGCTTAACCTGCCTCTAAACTGTCTTCTTCCAAGTGGTAATGTAATTATTGTGAAAATTATAATCTGACCATGTCGGTAAAGTAGTGTCTTTCTTCCTTTCTTCTTTTTTCTTTACTTTTTTTACTGAAGTACAGTTAGTTAACAACATTGTGTTAGTTTAAGTGTACAGCAAAGCGATTCAGTTATACATATATATATATTCTTTTTCAGATTCTTTTCCATTATAGGTTATTACAAGATACTGAATAGAGTTCCCTGTGCTCTACAGTACGGCCTTGTTATTTACCTGTTTTATATATACTGTGTGTTTCTGTTAACCCCAGTCTCCTCATTTCTCTCTACTCCACCCCGACTGCTATCTCCTATTTCTTCCTTCTTTTTTTTCTTCTTCCCTCTATCTCTCAATCTGCTCTGGGTTTTAATTTAACATCTTCACTTACACTGAATAAGTATTTTGGCTTAAAATTTAAATTCTATCTTTCCAACACCAATATTAATAGGTCACCATTAACATACCAGCAGGAGGTCGAGAATGGAGCCAGCAAGATATTTACTCTTTCAAAGGATATGTCTAGAAGTTGTATGAACCAACCTTCTGAAATATCCCAAATAACAGAGTTTTTCTTTTTTTAGAAAATCCTGGAGAAAATAATAGGTTTTTTTTTTTTAATAAAATCACTGTTCAGATATCTTGAAAAACATTAAAAATTAAAAAAAATTATGTTTGGTAACTTGAAAAATAAAATTTTTTTCTCCGTCCAAATTTGATTGCAATGATCCCACTCAGTTTTAAATGGTAGAATAATAAAATGTACCATATAAACAACTGAAAATAGTTGCATATTCCCACTGAAGCCTGGCTTACGCACGTGGCGGTGCTTTACTTTTTTCCTTTATTTTGCTCAGTGCCAGCATAGAAGGGAGGGTATAAGTTGACAGCAAGCATCAGGCAGCTTTAAGCAAAGGGCACAGTGGTTCCAATTATTTTAAGGTAGTATGTGCCCACGGAAAATTGCTTACGCATTTACTTATTCCTAATTTGGGTCTCACTGTTCCTAAGTAGCTTCATCATACCTCTCTGAGCAGGCCCTTTGCACCCCTGGGCTAAATCAGACATCCAAAGTCATCTATTCACTCGTGCGGTGTTGCCATTAGCAATCTGCAATGGCTGTCACAGAGCTCTGTGATCAGCAGGGAGTATTCTGCATGACCAGGGCTGCTGGAGAGAGAACGCAAAAATAACCTCTGGGAGAAATAAAATATGGAATGAAATCAGTACTTTAAAAAAATACATGTACAAGTAAGCTTAAAAGCCCATTTATTATACTTCTGTTCTAAAAAGTATATATAATCATTTTACGAGCAGTTGATGACTTGAAACCAAGGCCGTCTGTTCCAGTTATAGTATACACAAAATTACAGATGTTGGGAGATTTCTCCATTGTTCTATCAGAGAATATCAACCCTCTTTATTTAAAGGCCAGTATATCCCTAGGCAGATTGAGTTTCCATGCTGTTGATTCAGGGCCTATTTCAAGCAAGGACTGCCGATATGTCAAAATGTATAGGGACTTTGCAATACACATAGTTTTCCAAAGGACAGAGTGAGATCACCAGTCTTAATCCATTTGTGACTTGATTTAGATTTAAAGTTGCCCTCGAGAAATAGCTAGCTGGTATATAAGTGTGCTGAAATATTTTCCATTGAGATAGCTTTCTCCTTAACCTTCAGTTTTTTGATCATGAGTCACTAAAATTATCTTGAAAAACTGGGAAAACGTAAGTCCTATTATTAACAGAACTCATTAAATTAGAATAAGGCAAAACAGCCTGCTTACGATGAACAGTACCATTTTTAGTAATTTGTTCTTTCTGACATTTTCTAAAAGAATAGCTCTCCCTACATTAATGTTAAATAGATGGGAAAATATGACGTACAAGAATATATACAAATTGCATTTTAATTCCTATTTTTCTTTAAAAAATATGTCAAAGATAAATTTAACAGTGGTTTAAATATACACTTTGCTTCAAATGTTTAGGAAATGATGCCTAACACAGAGAAAAATAAAGCCATTAGTTTTCCATTTGCATAACTTGCCCTTGAACTTTACTTGACATTTCTCATTTGCTTTTGCAATATAAAGTCCAAGATTCCAGTTTAAAGGATATAAACATTAGGTTTTGTGTTTGTTTTTGCATTTTTAGGAGCTAGGCATTCATTTTTCTTAATGTTCTTTTTTTTTTTTTTTTTGTGGTACACGGGCCTCTCACTGTTGTGGCCTCTCCCGTCGCGGAGCACAGGCTCTGGACGCGCAGGCTCAGCGGCCATGGCTCATCGGCAGGCAGACTCTCAACCACTGCGCCACCAGGGAAGCCCCGTCCATTTTATATGGATAGTTTAAGTGCCAATTTAAGGTATATGGGTCTCACATCCATTACCTACACAAATTCCATGTATTCTTAATTCTGAAGCCTTTTAAGCAATTCTATTTGGATTATTTTACATGAGAATATGTCACCAAAGATACAAAATTTGTAATATGAATTAAAAAATTTTTTTCAACGTTTTCTTGGTATGTAAGTCACCCACCCCAGCACATGAAAAGAGAGAAAAAGAAGAAAAAAAATCATCGCAGGAGGCTGTTATGCAGGTGATGTACTAACAAAGCTGGGTACCCTTTGTTGCTTTAATGGAACCCTGGATTTATTAAATTTATTAACTGAATTTAAAATTAAGCATTTAATTTTATTCCATTTTGTCTCCCTTGCTGCCCCTCCCTTACTTTCACCTTCTCCCCTTCCTTCTTTTTTCAGAGGTATTGAGCAGTTCCTGTTGTAACAGGGACTATCTCAGAAGCTGGACGACAAGGTTATTAAAACAGAGGCCTGCCCCCACCTTCTGGGAACTTAGTCATTCAGGGAGAGAGATGGACGGTCGACAGATACTCACAGATTCCTGTAATTACAAAGTGTGACAAGGGCCAGGGCAAAACCTACTGGGACCAGGAGTGAGTATACCGGGACACCCAATTTAGATGAAGAGTCGAGGAAAGTCTTCTTTGAAGAAGTGACTTTTGCATTTAGTTTAGTGTATGGTTACCAAACAACAATATTGGGGGAGATATAATAGGTGTAGGATTTCATACTCGGTTCTGAAATTAAAATTGATAACAATAACCAAAAAATAAAACCTAAATTCCGAAAACAAAACAAAACATCTGAAGGTATGACTCCTATCCCAAAGGATCTTTATACTTGTATATCATATTTTTACTTGTTATACTTGTATATTATAATGTTATTAATGAATTTAATGCACTGTTCCTATAAGCACAGTTTCTCGAAACACCTACATGTATATTCTCCCACTTAATCGTACATTAAGTTTGTGCCCTGACTAGGTAATTCCTTCGTTTAATAAATATTGATTTTCTACTGTGTTAACAGTGTGTATTCTGCTAGTTTCTAGGAATATGATATTGAAGGAGCATCTGTTGCTGGCTTCTGTAACATACAATCTAGTAGACACACAAGGGGGACGAATATCTCTGTGCTAAATTTCCTCTTGGGGATAAACTCAGGGCGTTTGGCACACACGGGAGGGCCATGCGTTCTTGGCCTGAGGTCCAGGGAGGCATACGGTGAGACAGTTACCAGCACACTCATTCCACCGGAGCAGAAACTGAAGCCCATAAATGCTACAGGACTTTCCCAACTTCCAACACCTCGAGAATTTTCCCAAATTATTTAAAAATCATATTGAGGCAGAAGAAAACAAGGTTATTTACTTAGATCATTATTGTATTATTGATAGTTAATTCCATCTTAATTTAGAATGATATTTCTATTCCGAACGGTTTACATAGTTTTACAAACCACCCCCAGCTAGAAAGGCTAACTCACTGCTTGATGATAGAGCCCTAAAAAATAAAAACAGACAGAAAAACCTGTAAACCTGTCATTTACCTTTGAACTTTTTCCACACTCAGCTTTCTCTGCAGGGGTACTTAATCATCCCTGCAGCTGCCCATATCGGGAAAGACAGAATCAGAGCAGGAAAGATTGTGCGACCACATTCAGGAATGAAAGAAGACAACTTTCATCTTAAAGTTCTTATTTTAAGTGTAGTCTTTAAGTAGAACTTACCTTCCCTAACAGCCTAAAAGAAAGCTTGAAATATACAAAGGACTTTAGCTCAACGGAGCTTACTTGTGAGTTCTAACAAAGAAAGTTAATTTCTTCTAAAGGACTTCATAATATGATAGGAAAAATTATCAGGAGGTACTTAGGAAAAAAGGCACTACAATCTGGAAAGAAAAGCACATCTTACAAGAGATCCAGAAATTCAGCACAATCTTATCTTGAGTTAGAATCCCAGTTGGGATTAGTATTTTTGCAGTGCATTAAAACTGGAACGTTTAGTGCACTGAGCCACAAGGCTGCCTTCCTTGATCATTCCCTATCAAAATCCACATTTTAAAATAACAGTACACCACTGGACACAAATTCAGTGGTTTCCCAGAGACCAATTTTTACTGTCAGATGTTAATAAACTAGTGTCAGTATAGTTGGATGATGTAGATGTGCTTGGCCTGTTAGGATGTTCAGAGTGGTTCATCACCGTTTAAATGATAACTGTTTCCCGTCTGCTGATCTACGGGCACAGTTAAATTATGTTGCATTACTATTCTGTCTCTTTAAACAAGAAGGAAATTAAGCTTCAAGTTTAATTAAGCATTATTTTAAAAATTGGGTTTTGGTATATAAAATTCACCACGTGATTCTTCCAAGTTCTTTCCTTGAGAAAATAGATTGCATGTTTCACTGGGATTTGACCTTAATTAATCCTGTACTTTGTTATCCACCCCCTTGCTGAAACAGTCTTATCGAAAGGAATGCAAGCTATGGGCTAAGATAACAATCGGTCATTAACTCCTGTGTGCAATGCTGGCTGTGGTCCATGGGCATGGAATCCAAAGCCTACCGTACACAGTAATGTCCAGCTTAGTGCTCCAGGGCTGAGAGACAAAATAAACTATGCAGAACAGCATCTTTACACAGTCTACATGGATTTACACTAGAGCAAACGATCTGAGACATCCATAATGCAGCACGGACGCCGGCATCCAGTCCTGCCATGTCAGATTACACAGGAGGTCGGTCATTCCAGCAATGCCAACTGAAGGCGATAAGCAAAAATCACTTTCCAAACGCCATTATTTACAGAGTTATGCTATCACTAAACATTTAAAAGAAACTCACCATTTCTTTCTGCTGTTTTAGATATTACCCTAGAGCAGTAGGTCGCTTTACTGACATAACTTGATTGCCTTCTTTAATAAGAAAATGCTTAAATTAATAAATATTTGTGGCCTATTGATCTGAAATGTCCGTGGTCCAGATAAACATGACACATCTGTGGGACTGTTCATAAAGCCAATGCCTGGAGCATCTCAATCTATTATGCAGTGTGGCTTTTCCTTTGTTTGGGTTTTTTTTTTTTTTTTTTCCTGGACATTAAGCACCTCCTCAGTATGTTTTTTTTTTTTTTCTTTTTTTTTTTGCGGTACGCGGGCCTCTCACTGTTGTGGCCTCTCCCGTTGCGGAGCACAGGCTCTGGACGCGCAGGCTCAGCGGCCATGGCTCACGGGCGCAGCCACTCCGTGGCATATGGGATCTTCCCGGCCCGGGGCACGAACCCAAGTCCCCTGCATCGGCAGGCAGACTCTCAACCACTGCGCCACCAGGGAAGCCCCTCAATATGTTTTTAACTTTGGGAATCTGAGGAATGCCAAATGCTGATTTCTTTGCATTTGTGAATCAACCAAAGAAACATCCTGTAACCCCCTGACAGAGTGATGACGATCCTACAGTTTTTAGTATCCTTTTTAGATTCAAGAAGACTTTCCTGATCTTTGAATACTTTTCATTCATCTAACATTTACTGCATACCTACTTTATGCTTTGTATTCTTCTAGCTACGTGGAATACAGTAGTGAACCAAATAAGGAAAAAGAAAAAAAAACAAAACACCTGACTTCAAGGACCATACATTACAGAGGTGTAGATACACATGAGAGATGCACACGCAACCTCTGTCACGGGTGGCCATTGAAAACTGAACACACGTGGGATATTATGATAATATGAATTGCTTTTATATTTTAGATATCAAGTGATACAGGTGCTTAATGTATTATATATATACCACTTTGTTTGATTCCTTTTATTTTGTCTCCATGGAAATAATTTTAGCCTGCATCATTGCAATAGCCTCCTGACCTTGTACCACCTAACTCTTTCTTGACTCAAATTCACTTTGAAAATCAATTTAATTAAAGAATTAATTGTTCAGTGGTGACCATACATAACAGAGCTCTGAATTACTCTTCTTAAAACACCCTGCTTATCATGGCAGCCCTTAGGTAAGTGGTTCTCAAGGCCAACCAATTCAAGCTAGTCTGCTAAATCTCGTAGTCAAACTCCTTCATTATCTGCCCCCATGTGGCCTTTCCAAACACGTGTCCTGTCACTCCCCATGTCCTGTTTTATACACAGGCAAACTATCCTTTATATCATCAGATTCCTTCCCTCAGGCTTAGTTCCACCTCTATTAATTGCATGGCACAAGCCCTCTCAGGCTGAAAGGACATGAGTCTTGGTACTTGCTGTCCTTCTACCTGGGACAGGGTCTTCCAGGTATTTTCCTGGCTCAGTCCCTCCTTTTAAGTGTGGACCCAAATGCCACTTGTTCAGAGAGGCCTGGGCGTCAATCAGTTCAATTAGCTACAACCTCTGTGATGGGGAAGCAAAGAAGAAAGTGAGAAGAGAAACTAGAAATGTTTGCCCCAAACCCCTAAATTCTGCCCTCCCCTCCCCAATGGGATAATCAGAGGGAATCTCCTTATCTGGAAATGTGGGTAATAAGAATCCCTCCTAACCTTGTACTTATCAGTGTCCTAGGATAAGAAAACGGTGGTTTTTGAGTTTAGCCTACTCAAAAGCTGTGAGATAAAGTTCTCAGTTAACGATTAAAGAGATTAAAAAGAAAAAGTCCCATCCAGTATTTATCTGCAATGTTAAACTAAAAATATCAACCTAAGAAATAAGGCCATACATAAGTGGTCAATAGATTTTTGACAAAGGTGCCAAGGTAATTCAATGGGGAAAGAATACTCTTTTTAATAGGGTACTGGAAAAACTATATATCCACATGGAAAATAAAATATATCTAGAGGCTTGCCATGAACTATAAAGGAAAATTAACTCAAAACAGATTATATAATAAATACAAAAATTCAAATGATAAAACTTCTGGACGAAAACATAGAAAATCTTCATGACTCTGGCATAGGTAAATTTTTTGAGGACAGAAAAAGAAGGAAGCATAGGATAAAAGAAATTGAACTTTATCAAAATTAACATTTGTCAAAATTCACCGTTAAGAAGATGAAAGTGAAGCCACTGGCCAAGGATTAGTATTCAGGATATTAACAAATGCTTTCAACTCACTAATAAAAGATAAACAATAAAAGAGGGCAAAAAAATGTGAACGAACGGACACTGGCAAGTAAAGATAAACAAACAGCCAACAAGCACATGAAAATACGCTCTGTGTCATTAGTCATCAGTGCAGAGCAAATTAAAGCCACAATGAGGTATCACTGCAAACTCATTGCAGTGTCTAAATTAAAAAGATTAACCACACCAAGTGTTGGTGAGGAAGTGGGACAATTGGAATTCTCATCAACTGCTAGTGGAAAGGTAGAGTGGTGTCATCACTTCAAGAAACAGCTTTCCAGTTCTTTAAATAAAATTAACATACGCTTACAATATGACTCAATAATTCCCTCTCTAGGTATCTGCCCCAAAGAAATGAAAACATATGTCCTTACAAGGACTTCTGTTCACAGTAGCTTAAATTAGAAATAACTGAAATACCCATTAACAAGTAAAAGGATAAACAAATTGTGTTCTATGTATTCAGTGGAATAATACTCAGCAATAAAAAGTTACATGCTCCTGACACATGCAACCACATAGTCACAAAAGTGCATATACAGTATAAGTCTATTCACATGATATTCTAGAAAAGACGAATCCATGGTGACAGAAGGTAGATCACTGGTCACCTGGGAGGATGGTCGCGTAGGATTGACTGGGAAGGGTCACAAGAAAACCTTCTGGGGGATGAAAATGTTCTCCACCTTGATTGTAATAGTGGTTAAATGATGTGTAAATTGTGAAAATTCACTGAAATATGCACTTAAATGAGTGAATTTATTGTACGTAAATGACGCTTCAATAACCTCGAATGAAACCTTCACAAAATACAAACTTGAGTTTATATTGCCGTTCACGGCTTATAAAATTCCTTCACATACATTATTTTCTACCTTATGACGCAGATCTAAGCATGTTGGCTATTTTGCTATATCCATGGTCCCGGGAGGACAGCCTGGACTATAGGATATAACAGCGGTGGGGAAGGGGTGTGTGTGTGTGTGTGTGTGTTTGCACGTGCGTGCACGCTCACAGATGCATATAAGGAACGTGGGTATCAAATGTCTTACTTCTGGGTTCAGGTCTTATGTGTGGTGCCTGGACCTTTGCAAAGGTCATCATCCAAACCACACACAATGATAAGAGCATCCAGTACTTGTGGTTAGATGGAGGATGAAATCGGAGAGCAGATAGAGCGTGATTAGGGCAGTTCCTACCAATTAGCAAATACACAATATGTGAGAACTACCATTATTGATCCAATGTCACCCATCATACTTCAGTATCTTCATAGGTAAAAGTGAGATAAAAATAAAATCTGCCCTTCAAGGTTGCTGTGTGAGTCAGATGAGCTCACGTGAGCTCCTTCTGTGAAATCACTAGCATTACGAGAGCCCCATGAAGCCACGGCCAGTCTGACTGTCGAACATACGTAACTGTAGCCCAGGACAAAAAGACCTTGTCAGGAAGGCTCTAGAGTGCTGATGAGTCTCCTCCCTAGCTGAGAGGTCTAAGTTAAGACAGCAAGAACTCTGCTCTGGAATCCCCTGGCTGATTGCTCACTTTTTGCAAACTCTTGAGTCCAAACTTGAGGTCCTCCTTTAGGAAAACCTACGAAGCCTCATCCCCACACGTGCATCTGGATCTCAGATCTCCTTTGTACTACGTGTTGGCTGAGCTGGAAGTACCCCAAAGTGAAAACACCTTCCGTCATGTCTGAGTCGCTATTTCTTTTCAGTCCTTTGTAGGATGGCCGAGCTCAAGACCTAATGAAAGGTCTGCTTTCCACCCTTCCTGATATCAGTGCCCATCATTTTACACCATTTTTTCTCCTCCTTCTCTGTCTGTAAGGAGCCTCCTCTCTGGAACATGAGAACATAATTTAATTGCTGCTGCTCTGAATATACTTTGCTTAATGTGTTGTACAGTAATTCAATTACCAGTGTCAGACAGGTAGAGGACTTCCTTAGTCTATTCACTCAATTAGAAGAGAAAGAAGAAAGCGAATTTCCACGTCTACCTAAGATGGAGGGTGGCTTATGCAACAATTTCCAGATAAGGCTCTTATTCATCACACAAACAAAGAAAGCACAACCTCTATGATTTAGAAGAAGAGGAAGTAGAAGAAAAAGACCCCAATTTAGAATCACAAAGCAATTCAGCTCCCAAAGAAAGGCAACACAAATAGCGTTATAACAATATACCAGTATTTCCACAGATCACATCCCTAATTACTTTTATGAATTTAAAAGCTTGCTTTACTCACGATAGGCATTATGAGAAGGATGGAATAAACTACAGTTTTTTAATAAAGTCCAATTCTGTGACTGTAACACCACGCAGTATAATAGGGTAATATTGTAGACTTTTAAATACCTATCTTTAAAAACACAAAATATAACCTACTAGACGAGCAGCAAGCATTAAAAAAAAAAAAAAAAACCTAAATAATATAAAGACAAATTTCCCACTCCTTGAACTCTTCTACCATAGGTTTACAGATTTCTGTTAACATTTCTCTGAACTACTGAAATCATAAGAAGTATATCCTCTCTTGTTCTGGCTATACCTTCTTTCTCTGATTTCCTCTCTTGCTTATTTTCTGTTATATATGATTGTAATTAACTTAAGAAAAGTACATAAAAGTTTGATGATAAAATGCATTTTTTATTACCACCATGAACCAAATGCAGTTAGGTGTGACTAGTTAATAGATAACCTGTTTAAGCTTAAATGTGTCCGTCTCTGTGCTCTGCAAAGCAGAGGGACACTGGGTTCTGCGGCGCAATCAGCAGTGCTTTAGGCTGCCACGGTGCTGGAGTGTAGATTTCAAAAATGGACTTTGTCATTCCTCCTTTACTTTGACTGGAGAATGCACTGCAAGTGTTAATGCCGGCTGACAACCAATGGTACTTACCCACTAAGTGTCAACCTCTGTCAACATGTCACATGCAAAACCTGGTAGGTTGCGTAAGTCAGGTCTGTATACTCCTGCTAAGGATCCTGTTTCCAGCACTTCTGATTATGCCGTATGAGATATTGGTTCTTTTCTCTTTGCAGCTCTGATTTTGAGCAGGTCCAGGGTTAACAAAAACAAACAAACAAAAAAGGCCATCACCTATATGTCGTTTTCCGTTCAGTGAACTTGGAATGGAAAAAAAAAATGTGTGTGGGCTTCAAGTAAGATATTTAAGAATAAAAGGCATTGAGCACGAATGATATTTTTTAGCATCCAGTGTGGATCTGAAATCCGAAGTCTGAAAAAGGAGTGTTACCCAAATTAGGATACCCAAAGCTGACCTATGGCTCTATCTTCTTATATAATCTCTCATGTAGCGTGGAGAAATTTTCGGATACTTGAGAAAATGAGTTCACTGTCTGCTGGTAACTGAGAATGGATACAATGTATTTTCAATTACCACAGTAATAGCCTTATTTCTTCAAGAAATTTTTGTTGAGTGTCTACTATGTTTGGGGCACTGTCCAGGGTTCTGGGTCAACAGCAGAAACCTAAAATCCCCTCATGGAGCTTACATTCAACTGGGGGCAGATAGTGGCAGACAGATGCATTAAGAAATATATACATATTATAGTGATATGTCCTATGGAGCAAAAGAAGACACAGAGAGGAAGAGGGGGTACAGGCGATGGGGAGGGAGGTTGCTGCTTCATTCAGGATGGTTAGGGAGACAGCAAGTAGGAAGGCCTTGAGTCCTGAGATGACTTGGCCTGTCTACAGAACCCCAAGGAGGCAGTGCGACTTGAGAGAGGTGATTAAGAAAGAACTTTGAAGGGTGTGGGTTCAGAGAGGGATGGATGAGGGTGGAGCCCACCTTCAGGACCGCTGTAAGGCTTTCACTCTGAATGAGATGGTCAGCCACTGAAGGGAATGCGCAGAGAATGGCAGCCTTTGACTTTCATATTAAAAGGGATACTCTGGCCTGTATGCGATGGTATAGGGTCCAAGTTATGGCTATTACCATAATCATGGTGAGACACGTGTTGACCTGGACCAATGTGGTGGAGGCAAAGGTGAAGAAAAGTGGTCTGATTTTAAGGAAAATATTGCGATTTGCCAATGGATTGGAAATGGGCTGTGTAACAAGAAGACAAAGACATCCCTAGGTCCTTGGTCTTATTCGTAAGCCACATCTTCAACAGCAGTTCCTTCTTTGGCGCCTCATCTTCTGCCTTAAAGGCAAGCACGAATAAAAGGGCTATATTCTATTAAGAAGGTGATGGACAGGGTACACCTACTGCGTAGAAACAAATCCAGTTTGTATTGAATTCATTTGAGAACTTGTTCATGAACAGTTACCCTTATACACATTCTGCATGTAATGCTGACAAGTTCAATTTCTGCTTGGGCTAATGGCCACATGAATGTCTTTTACACAAGTTAAGGTTGCTTGGAGGCAGGAATGATTTCTAATTTTCTTCCTTATGTTTTGCGTTGCTAGATAGGTTTTTTTCAAGCTTGCTGTTTAAGGTCTAGCCTCCCCTTCGTACTGGTGGGTAAATCTAATTAACATTAATGAGAGTTCTGTGCACATACTGACGGGATAATAGACCTTTCAGGATGGTTCCTCCCCTCTTGCACTACCACTCCCCCACTGCATACTGGCTGATTATTTCATTAGGCAGCAATATAAACCCAGGCAGGAGAACACACACTTTGTGGAAATTAAGTGGAAAAATCTACATTCATCCACACTTTCAGTTACACTAGGGTGAGGAGAGTTCGGGGGTTGGGGGGAAGGGTTACATCACAGCTACCAGAGAATCCAGTTCTCTTCAGAGAAAAGTTTTCATAAAGGTAGTTTCCCAGCCCGTTCAGTTATGTGCTTACCTACTGTTGTTTAGAAAAATTGATGGTGTTCGTTACATCTCATTCTAGTTTTTATTGTAAGCAAATCGGTAGAGATTTGAGGGGAATATCAATAAGATCAGGGTGACTTCTTAGGCTTTGCACTTACAGTTAACAGAGGAGCGAGATGGATGACAAATCTGGCAACAGCTTCTGGAATTATACAGGCAGTTGTGTAAGCTCTAGAAATAAAGTCCGAGACTTGCTTTTTTAAGATAACCACTTACTAGTTGCCTACCTCAGCTGATAAATGTGTCTAAGCATTTCTCTAGTCTTAAGGCTACAAGAAATTGAATTCACTCTACACGTGTTTGTCCTATTAAAATGTTCTGCATACGATTAATAGAGGCCTATGGTCTCCACTTTTTCCTCCCCTGCGAATCAAATTTGGCAAATGAAGAATCTCATATTCTCCTTATGAGTTAAGCATGTGTTGGAGCGTTCCTAGAAGTTGGAATAAATGATTGCATGGTCGAAGGCAGGTTAGTGGTACTGGTTATATCTTTCAAACTTCAGTTACCCGATAAAACTGTGCCTCCCTGAGCTGGTCGGTGTTTTGAGATTCAGTACTCACTTTCCGTTAACAAGTCTGCCTCCAAAAAGAAGTTGCGAGTGTGAATTTATTTATTTATTTTTCTTCCCCAAACTTGAGAGGTTGTGAGTCTTGTGGGAAAAGTGTGATAGAGGAGAAATACTGAAAGCTGGCAGGTTTGTCTGAATCTAAACTTCTCGTCTTTTGGGTGGCATCAGTTAAATCCATCAGTTAAGAGAGCTTGACCCGTTTACCCATGCAACAGCTAAACCCTTAATCCTCACAGATTCATTTTACAGTTCAGATTTTGCCACTGATACTGTACTAATTCAGACTCAAAGGTCAACACGTTAGAGTGAAAAGGGCATTTTTTCTTCCCCTGAGAACTTTAGGAGCAGACTTCCCTACTAAAATGGGTGCAAACAGCTCTAAGATCTTCTTTTCTGTTTTATTTATTGACTTCATATTGCTGTAACTTTATAAATAACATTTCCCAAATATACAAGGAGATGCTTAGTATGTAAAGAAGGAAATCGTAATACAGCTCAGTCTTTTCATTGTTTTATCAACAATCTTTAAAAATATGAATGAGTTCATAAAAAAAGTAAACGGCAGTAATGGAAACAGATTGTAGAAGTACCAGCGCCCACATTGGTCTTTGAACCAAAAACACTCACGGAAAATATCTAGTTTGTGTATTACAAAACATGGCTAGTAAAACGAAAAAAGTTTGTCTTTTCTAGTGGAATACAGCTTTTCAATAAAAGACATATATTCAATCCTGTACTTTTTTTTTAAGGTAGACAGACTCTCACTTGTGTACAAGGATGCTTCTCTATGTGTACACATCAATTTATTTTTCTATCTGAAAAAGAACACACACACATAACTGAATCACACTGCTGAACACCAGAAACTAACACAACATTGTAAATTAACTATACTTTAATAAAAAATTAAAGTTATTATTCTAAAAGTGTGGTCACATACACTGTCTCATGTAATTCCCACAATGTGTTCATATTTATTGCCTCTGTGCCTGACTTACTAGGTGTAAACACCTAGTACAAAAATTGTGAAAATAAATGATCATCTTGCAGGTAGCAGAGCTATGATTAAGCCCATTTCAGAGATGAAGAAATGGGAAGCTCAGAACCCCTGAATGAATCTGCTCTCACAGGGAGTAAGTGACGTGCACAGGATCTGAACTCGGTGTTTCTGTTGCCGACCACATTGCTGATGACACTTAACATACAATAAAGGAATTATGATTAGACTCAAATATTTACTTCCACGTAAATTAACATCTGGATATAGTTAGACACATGAATCATCGGATGGATTTTATATGAGATTTCTTCTGACTCAGTGATCCTTTTTAATACCCACTGTTTTCTCAATGTCTTCTCAGAATAAATCATAAATGTATGTAACAAAATTTCCTTATAAAACGTTATTCATTTAGAATAGAGGTCCACTCATTCTTTTTTTTTTTTTTTTTTGGCGGTACGCGGGCCTCTTACTGTCGTGGCCTCTCCCGTTGCGGAGCAGAGGCTCCGGACACGCAGGCTCGGAGGCCATGGCTCACGGGCCCAGCCGCTCCGCGGCATGTGGGATCTTCCCGGACCGGGGCACGAACCCGTGTCCCCTGCATCGGCAGGCGGACTCTCAACCACTGTGCCACCAGGGAAGCCCTCCTATTTTCTTCTTGTATTTTAAAAATTATCTCCCAACTATGTACAGGCCACTAAAACAAGGTCCTAAGGAAGATATAAATTGGACATCTCTTTGGCCTTGATTTCAACCCAGAGCCTGAGTTAAGAGTACACACTAATAATAACTACAGTATAAAGCAGAATGTGATATGTAATGAGAAAGGTTTGGATAAATCACTGTACTAATTGAGAGGCGTGTGGAACGAGTTTCAGATGATCAGTGGTTGAAGGCATTCAAGACAGGTCACGAATGATGAGTCGATTTGATAAACAGAAATGTGGGACTATTCATCTATCCTATTGCCAAAAGGTAAAAAGAAAGATAATTTTTGGTGAGGTTGTACTTTTATATGGGAACTTTTATACACAGTTGATGTGAGTGTAAATTGATACAGTGTTTTGGAGAGAAATTTGGTAGTAGCCGATAAAAATTAAAATGCATATAACCTTTGGCTTAATTTATTTCTTGGAATATATTCTAGAGGCATACTCGTGTGTGTGTATGGGGTGTTTGCCACATTGCCACTGGTCATGGTGAAAAATAAAAGTGACCTGATTTTCCCTCAAGAGGTGACAGCTGAGCAAATTTGAATTATTACAAAGAATGAATGTATACAATATGGAATTATCCTTAAAATAAACAGGAAAGAGCCCACGTTACAGAACAACAGGGACCCATTAGTATATAGTAAATAAAAAGCTATTGCATATACAAAACAAAATGAAAATCTGTATATATAATCTAAACTGTGTAGGCATGTGCACGTGCATGTCTGAATGTATACACAGGTATGGGAAAAACATCTCAATGTTTATCAGCTCAACTTATTACATTGGTTAGCTTTGAGAAGAGAACTTCTCTTGTGTGTGTACTGAGATTTTTTTAAACAGACATTATGTATGTATTTTGTGGGTAAATAAAAACATATAAAATTAAAAAATCAGTGCTCTGTCAACTTAAGAATGGAACTGTGCCTTCTTTCATCGACCTGGTTGATTTCACTCTGTCCCACTTCCCTGCTCCTATTTCCATATGTAAGCGGTTCTGACTATGTTACCTGATTGTGGAAACTGTACAGGGAAAGTCTCAATGGGGAAATCTGAGCTAAAATTGCAGATAGCAGAACCAGACTATGGACAGAGGACTTAGTTACATTTGTAGTTTAGGCTTTTATCCTTTAAGGATTCCTATGCCAATTCACGGTGTTGATGTGGAAAGAGAAACCTCTTCAACCATTTCTATGTCCCCAACTGCTCCAAGCGGCCATGTTGCTCTTCAGACAAAACCAGAAACCTTCCCTGTTTCCTTACTGCTCTACATGCTGTTCTAAATTATCTTCATTCTCTTTTCCAGTGATCCTCAGACAGTTCTGCCCATTTTTCTAGGAATATTTTCTGCATATTGAGGTTAGCTCATTGGCCCTCTCATAACCCTTAACTTTAAACTGAGTTGCCTTTTCTACCTTAAACAACCTTCCAAAGAACTAAGTTGCTTATCTTTCACTCTTCAAACAAGTCACCCAATTTCTGTTGCTCAAAATTATTTCCTTCCAAAACTGGAAGTGAAATGGTAATTTCCCTTTAAGTTAATCACATTGAAGTTGTTATCATAGGGGGAAATACTGTGAAAATTCTCTTAACAGCAATATATTATATCCAATCAACGACAGTGTCTTCCCTGAGATGCAAATATATTTCAGTCATCTAACAAATAAGTGGGTGACTTATATAGAGGATTCCATGAGGTATTTTGCAATGAGACTTCTGTTTTGGACGGAAGAGGAAGGAAAGAAGCCCACTTTTGTATGTCGGCAAGGGAAAGGGATGGCGGTGGACAGGATGGCATCTGTACTGGGACCCAGGTTCTATCTGCAGACCCGTAGGCACGTGGGCTGTTGGCATTAAGTCAAGGACTGGTAATGTGAAGGTCACCCTGAGCCATGGGGACACCAAGTGACACAGTGTGGTACAGAGGGGGGGGTCACACATTGTCCCCACTTCAGAAAGAAACATGGCAGTCCAGTAACTCATTAACCATCAGCTTGGCCCTTCCTAGGGCAGAACTGATGAGCAACTTGATACCCTCTATGCCTAGAGACAAATGGGGCACAGCCTGTGGACAGGACCTGGACAAAGTTCTGTGGGATGGGGTTTATCGGTGGGCATAAGAGAGGCACAACTTGGGACTCTCAGAAACGTAAGCAGCACCTTATAGGAGGTTGAGGTTTTGTGTGATGAGAATGAGGAAAGAGCTATAATCTGAGTCATCATGGTTGTCATTATACTATCCATCGCCACAGGCTGTGGGCCCTGGAGAAACTTGTTACACCAAATAATTGAATAATTGGGGTGATAGTTCTTGCAGAGTGTTAGCTGATCAGCCTATGACAAAGTTCCACCACAGCTGACTCTCAATGATAAAGCCCTTACTTATTCATTCAGTTGTTTCTACAGTCTGCAAAACAGCAGTTTTCAACATCTGACTCCAGATCCTGGAAGGAAAAGCGTTAATGCGAGGAATCCCCAGAATCTGTTTATGTGCCAAAGAAATAGATTATATAAACAGATTAAATGAAGAATGCTTGCAAATACCACTACTGTTCAAATATATACTGCATTTGAGCTGAAGTAGAAAATCACCTACCATAATTACTGACTTCATAGTAAATTTCTGTCCCTAAGTGTTTTTTTTTTTTTTTTTTTTTGTGGTACGTGGGCCTCTCACTGCCATGTGCTCTCCCGTTGCGGAGCACAGGCTCCGGACGCGCAGGCTCAGCGGCCATGGCTCACGGGCCCAGCCGCTCCGTGGCACGTGGGATCTTCCCGGACCGGGGCACGAACCTGTGTCCCCTGCATCGGCAGGCGGACTCTCAACCACTGCGCCACCAGGGAAGCCCCCCTTAGTGTTTTTACATACAGTTAATGCTAGAAGAATAATCTATGGAGTCAGGCAATTTCTGACAACTTTTTGGAAATCTCTGAATGAACCCAACCTTCTGGTCTAATCTTCGCTTGCAGCCTGGTTGGTTAAGGGCTGGAAATAACTGAAGAGTACGGACAACCAGGACAAGTTAAAACTAATTACCCACTTTCTTGAGGTTTGATTGACAAATAAAATTGTAATATATTTAAAGTGTACAATAAGATGTTTTGATATACATATACATTGTGAAATGATTTTCACAATTAAAGTAAATAACACATCCATCACCTTTTGTGTGTGTGTGTCTGAGAATGCTTAAAGATCTACTCTCAGCAAAATTCAAGTACACAATATAGATTACTAACTATAATCACCATGCTATACATTAGAGCCTCCGAACTTATAACTGAAAGTTTGTACAGGACAGGTATTTTAAAGTGGTTTCCAAGGCAAGCCAAACACAATGCCCATCTCTGGGTATCACTGAGAACAGTGGCATTCATCTTTAAATCCTCTATGCTTAAATACACGAGGCTTTACAATTTCCTCAGGATCCAGGGACTACACAACTTTCAGTATGTAGAAGAGCTGCACACCAAAAACCTTACGTTGCCCTACAAATTATATTTGTTGACGTCAAACAGAAATTTATCTAAGAGAGGTTTTTCTCCCAAACTGTCTGAATGATAGTCCTTACAGATATAATCCATCTGACTCTTTGAACATGCCAAGATTGCCTTCATAATTTCTAGAAAATAAGCACCACTATCAATCCTATTTTCAAAAGTCTGGACGTAATGAATTTTTTTTATTGTGATTAAATTTTGAAGTGCCTGGAACTAATTAAAATGTAAGCAACTGGGCTTCCCTGGTGGCGCAGTGGTTGAGAGTCTGCCTGCTGATACAGGGGACACGGGTTCGTGCCCCGGCCCGGGAAGATCCCACATGCCGCGGAGCGGCTGGGCCCGTGAGCCATGGCCGCTGAGCCTGCGCGTCCGGAGCCTGTGCTCCGCAACGGGAGAGGCCACAACAGTGAGAAGCCCGCGTACCGCAAAAAAAAAAAAAAAAAAAAGTAAGCAACTATAATCGTAAACACCTTTATAATTGTGTATTTTATTTTGCATCAGAATGAGTCCATGAAAGTGACTTTCAGACTTAAAACTAGTTTTTTTCCATTCTATCTTATTTCAAGAAACAAAACAGTCAAAACAGACTTTAAGATAGTTCCATGCAGTTTTGAATAATTGAATGACCATTATTTTTCCAAGTCTTTTATCCCCTGGAGTAGTGTTTTTCCTTTGAGCTCACTATCTAATTGCTGTAAATGACAATATGAATTATGTATAGACAACAATAAAAACATTCAATTATATCCTCTGATATCTGGCTGATACACATCTATGTAGCTGTACTGGTGACTGAAATATAGTAAGTTTGGGGTATCAGTTGGTAAATAACCACCACCCTGGTCCCTCCCGCAGGATCCCAGACTTCCCCACAATCCAGAAATTAAGGGCTGTGTTACACACTAATGCCTGACTCATTCAGGAGTCCTGAAGGACCTTATGTGCGCTACATCTGTTAAATTGATCACCACTGACTGCCTCAGTCCTAGTTAGCGACTTCTAACTCCAAACAGATAGGAGTTTTGGAGAAAAGCTAAGCAAAAATTTTAGAAAGAAACTACAACACAGAGCTCAAAAGAAAGAATGGGAAATCCCTAGATAAAAGAAACAAAAAAGGACCCACACCAAAGTCCCCTGGGGAGAACCAAACACAGATTGGCACCCAGGGATGAAGACGTGACTGCCCACTGAAGGAGACATCTACGTGGTCTGTGTCCTCTCACTGGACGGGGAAGGGCACCCAGGCCATGGCCTAACACAGGCCACTGGAAGGACTGCCCCTTTGTGAAGAAGAGTCCAGAAAGGTGTTGCCCCCTCTGCAGGGAAGAGGCGAGGAAGTCTATTGTCTTTCTGGTACTCGGTGGAAAAGTCTCCTGTGAGAAAGTGGAACTCTCAGCTCCCCAAAGTGCAGGTGTGGAGGTTTAAAATATTTCCCCAGGGTATGGGGACTGCAATACTCATCTCAGACCTGTGAAGCCGCCAGAGCTTTCAGTGAAACAAACGCAAAACCGAATCTGTAGAATCACTTCCACAACGCAGGCGCCAGGGACATCCGTGCTCTGGATGAGCTCACGACAGCAAGAGCAACTTTAAAGGACCAAAGGCAGCCATGCACAGCGGGTAGGACTGGGCAGGTATAAGGAGAAGACGCAGCATCTCAAGGAACCGGGAGAAAAGAACACCAAGAAAGAAACTAGAAAATAATTTTGGTTAAAATAACTAAAGTTATAACAAATAACAGAAAGAACACACCAGAACATGAAAGAATGGGTGGATCTAAAACACCATATAAAACCTAAGTGAAAATTTCAGTCATGGAAATAAAAAGTAAATGAGTTTAATGGCAGATCAGGCAACAGGTAGAGAAAACTGTAATTTAAAAGATATATTTAAGGAAATTATTCAGAATGAAGCATAGAGAAATAAAAAAGTGATAAAAGATGAAAGAGAGCTTAATAGAGATAGAAACTTCCAATAAAATTTCTGGAAGGAAAGAATAGAGAATGGGGACGAGGTGGTATTTGAGGGATAATGGCTACGGATATATTCTGGAATTTGAAGGTAATGAGGTCTCAGATTACAGGCGTTAACAGTGATGCAGGGATATACATAATGCATCGTCTCACACATGCCTGGTGGGCATGTACATTTTTTCAAATTCCTTTGAGAGATTATTCGCAGTGTCTAAATTTCTGATTCTGCCTCATGTTCCCAATCGGTGCAGTCTTTTGAATCTTGGGCAATGGTAACCGCATTTTTCTAGCTTTAGTCCAATAACTATGAAGTCATACTTGATTTCTCTCTTTCTCAAACCCCATATCCAATCCATGTGGAAATTTGGATGGGTCTGTTTTCAAAATACATCCAGAGTTTGACCACTTCCGAAAACCAACACTGCTACCTCCCCAGTTTTAAGACCCCATCAACTCTTGCCTGGGTTATGCTAATGCCCTCCTCATACACAAGCAGCTCAAGTGAATTTTTTTATAATAACAGTTATATCATGTCCTCTGCACAAAAACTTCCAGTGTCTCCCCTTTCCCCTCGGACTGAACACAAAGATGAATGATGACCTACAAGGCAGGTTTTTCTCTGATCTCCTCTCTGATACACCCTCACTTTCTCTGTTCCTGACAAACTAGACTGGCCTTGGAGGCTGGCTACCACAGGGCCTTTGCACTTGCTTCTCTGAAATCCACACAGTTTACTCCTTTACCATCTTCAAGTTTTCGCACAAAAGTCACCTTTTCTATGAGGCCACCCTATATAAAATGGAAGCCTAGGCCCAGGTCCTGCCATGGTACCCCTAATTTCCTATAATTGGCCTTATTTTTCTATAGTACTTACCATTTTTTAGAATACTATATAGTTTATTTATTAAGATTATTACTTATTATTTGTCTTCCCCTATCAGAATATATGCTGTACTGGACAGAAATTTTTTTGTTCAGGAAAGCAGGATTCAATATATAATAAACACTCAATAGATAACTGATTGAATTAATAATTCTAGAAAAGCTAACTAAGTGCTCATGGAGTGACCTAGTTGAGAGGACATCTGTATTTTACCATATGCTTGAAAGAGTTCGTTAAGAAAGCTAATTTAAATTTCATAAGTTAAAAAAAATTAATGAACAGATTATGGGTAAAAGGGGGACTGACACCATTTATTTTATGTTCTTATGAGGAACAGACCAAAGTCTACATTATAAAAAAACAAACAACCTGTATATTCAGGGACATTATATTTTAACTGACTGTATTTCAAAATTATTATAATCATTATTATTTTATTGAGGGCTTCTTTTCAAAATAGTGCAACGAAAGTCTTTAAGAAATCTAAGCTAGAACATAAAGAACATCTGCATAAGATGTAGCGCTCTGCTTAAATTCCTACGATGATCTATGCTTAGCCACCTGGTCAATTGCTTGCTATTTTATTTTGAACGTTTTTATTATTGAGGTCAAGGCAAAATGAAGGAATATTTACCATATAACTTAGAGCACTGAGATGACATAATGGTTGTTGAAGAACACTAGATTAATAAATTAATAAAATAAAACCAAGACCCTCCAAGAGTCACCATGGAGGAAGCAGCAGGTACCTCTCTGCCCTCCAGTTCTCTAATTAAAGCTGAGCTCGTTATTCACACCAGACCCAGCCCGCATATATCTGGCCCAAGAATAGACACTAGCCCCCTCCTCTCAGCTCAGGTGAGATGGCTGGAGCTCTTATTCGCTAACAAAAGAAAAGGAAGAAATAAACAGAACAGGTACCAAGTACAAACTGATTCTGCTTTTGGAGTGTTAGTTTCCAGTCTTTCCATTTTCACTCTCTCATTGGCTTACAGGCAGCCCTGACTATACTCAGGGCTGAAAGATTACTCCGGGGTTCTTACTTACATCCTCCTGGCTTGTTCTCCATGGAGGATAGCACTCCAAAACCTCCAAGAGCTTTGCCTAGAATCCTGCTACCTTTTTGGTAAACAGACCTGCTTCAAGCCTATTCTAGAGCACACTCAAGTGGCTGATACCAGAAATGAGCTCCCTGGACCCCCATCCAGAGAGACATGACTTCACTCCTGAAAGACTAGGATTGTAACCATACCTTAGTATAATAAAACACCATAAAGTTCACAAAGCAGTAAGAAGAAGAAGAGGGTTTTTCTTTCATGGGCAGAAACACAGATTTTTTTTTTTTTTTTGTATTTTAAGTGTGTCAATGCGTAAGATTGTTAACATAATTACTACCATTATCTTCATTTGCTCCACGCCATCTCTCTTTCTGATGCCATCTATTAACCCCTAGAAAATGGAGTTGTCTGTAGAGCTTATTCCAAAAATGCAGGCTGAGGGAGAAGAGATTTTGTTCTTTAGCCCTAACATACAATTTTCAGCAAAAAACTAGGACAATGTACCATTTATGCTTTCTATTGCAGTAGGACTTTGAGCGTTTTCCAACAGCCCTTTCACAAAATTGATAGATTATTCTTCCTATTAAAAGAGTCTTTTATTCTGAGTGCCAGACCTGGTTCTTAGAGTTGAAATATTGCTTTAGCTTTTTTTTTTGGTTACCACACTGGCATTCCACTGCTGAATAAAACCACAAATTGTCTACCTGATTCTCCAGGGCACAGAAAAGTCTCAAAGGGCTTGAAGCGGGAGTGAAGGGGATATGTTTGTTTGTTATTCCCAAACAGACCTGATGAGAATCCCATGAACCCATGAAGACTTTTACCAGGTTGTACATCGCACAGAGAAAGATCATTACGTAGGGGAACATGAGTTCTAAGCTTGCATCAGCTGCAAAGAGGCCCTGTCACTTTAGCAATGGACAAGGGAAAGTGAATATGTAAAAATAGTTACCATTTATCAAGTGTTTATAAGTATTTTACGTACACTGGTTTTAACCTGCAAAGTAGGAATTATTATCCCTTTTAAAAAATGAGGACACTGAAAGAGGATCCAGGGTTGAATTAATTTGCCCAGCTAAGAGATGTGGTTACAATTAGAGTTCAGATTTTTCCGGGTCCAAAGGTTATGGTTTTCCAGTGTAGCAGAGTATACTCCCAATGACTTTAATTTCCTACATCTTTGTTTCCCTATCTATATAATGAAGGCATTAGATAACATGACCTCTAAGCTCCTTCTAGCTATAAAATGTTAGGGAGTCTAGAATACAAGCATAGCCTCATGGAGCAGCAAACAATGAAAGCTAGCTTAGTTCCACATCAGGAGTCACTTAGATTCTCTTATTTATACAACCAGAGCCAAAGTATGGTAGGAACCGAAAGTTAATAAGGCAAGACTGTGCTGTATGCGGCCCAGATGCTGTCCCTGGTGGCTGCACAACACAGGAAGGGCCTGCAGGAGACCTGGACGGAACACAGAGGAGATAATTCAAAGGCACCCTTCACGCTCACCTGAGGGCCACATCTTAAGTGGGGTCACGGTCTTTTCAATGGGATGGAGGCAGTTTGAAGAGGCTCCTTTATGTTTCCAGTTTGGAAGAAAGGTGACTCTGGGAAAACTGACAAGTCAGGTTCAAGACTGAAGGTCACACACATGGATCCAAGTTCACATCCTTTTCCTTCAAGATTGTTTTCAGGTCTTAAGAACTAAACATATAATAAGGAATCCACGAAAGTTCTCTGCTCATGTAGCAGAGTCAGGATATAAGAGACATAACTCCAGAGCCAAAGAAAAAGGCCCAGAAGCATGGAGTCAGCAAAAAGGACTTCACACAATAATGATCACTTCTGCCCTTATCTCTTTAACCCTCTTTCCGTAGTTTCCACATCCAATCCACACATCCCATTCACCATTTTTCTAATACATTTGTAGAATGTTTCCACTCTCAAGTCACCATCATCATGAATATCCTGCTTCTATGGTTCCCATCCTAGGAACCATCTTCCTGCAGAGAGTAAAGTAACTTTCCAGATATTAAATGGGTCCTGAGATTGGTTCAGGATGGTGGAGTAGAAGGACATGTGTTCACTCCCGCTAGTGAGAGCAACGGAATCACAACAAACTGCTGAACAGTCATTGACAGGGAGACACTGGAACTCACCAAAAAAGATACCCCACATCCAAAGACAATGAGACGGCAGGAGGGGCGCAATCACAGTAAAATCAAATCCCATAACCGCTGGGTGGGTGACTCATAAACTGGAGAACACTTATACCACAGAAGTCCACCTGCTGGAGTGAAGGTTCTGAGCCCCACGTCAGGCTTCCCAACCTGGGGGTCCGGCAACGAGAGGAGGAACTGCCAGAGAATCAGACTTTGAAGGTAACGGGATTTGACTGCAGGACTTCGATAGGACTGGGGGAAACAGACTCCACTCTTGGAGGGCACACACAAAGTAGTGTGTGCATCGGGACCCAGGGGAAGGAGCAGGGACCCCATAGGAGACTGAAAATTTTCCAGCAAACAAAAGTCCAGGACAAGATGGCTTCACAGGTGAATTCTATCAAACATTTAGAGAAGAGCCAACACCCTTCCTTCTCAAACTCTTCCAAAAAACTGCAGAGGAAGGAATACTCCCAAACTCATTCTATGAGGCCACCATCACCCTGATACTAAAACCAGACAGAGTTACTACAAAAAAGAAAATTACAGACCAATATCACTGACAAATATAGATGCAAAAATCCTCAACAAAATACTAGCAAATAGAGTCCAACAACACATTAAAAGGATCATACACCATGATCAAGTGGGCTTCATCCCAGGGATGCAAGGATTCTTCAGTATACGCAAATCAATGTGATACACCATATTAACAAATTGAAGAATAAAAACCACATGATCATCTCAACAGATGCAGAAAAAGCTTCTGACAAAATTCAGCACCCATTTATGATAAAAACTCTCCAGAAAGCGGGAATAGAGGGAACCTACCTCAACATAATAAAGGCCATATGTGACAAACCCACAGCAAACATCATTCTCAATGGTGAAAAACTGAAAGCATTTCCTCTAACATCAGGAAAAAGACAAGGATGTCCACTCTTGCCACTATTATTCAACATAGTGTTGGAAGTCCTACTCATGGCAATCAGAGAAGAAAAAGAATAAAATGAATACAAATTGGAAAAGAAGAAGAAAACTGTCACTGTTTGCAGATGACATGACATTATACATAGAGAATCCTAAAGATGCCACCAGAAAACTACTAGAGCTAATCAGTGAAACTGTTAAAGTTTCAGGATACAAAATTAATGCACAGAAATCTCTTGCATTCCTATACCCTAACAACAAAAGATCAGAATGAGAAATTAAGGAAACAATCCCATTCACCGCTGCAACAAAAAGAATAAAATTCCTAGGAATAAAGCTACTTAAGGAGGTAGAAGATCTGTATTCAGAAAACTATAAGACACTGATGAAAGAAATCAAAGAAGACACAAACAGATGGAGAGTATTCCATGTTCTTGGATTGGAAGAATCAATATTGTGAAAATGACTATACTACCCAAAGCAATCTACAGATTCAATGCAATCCCTATCAAGTTACCAATGGCATTTTTCACAGAACTAGAACAAAAAATCTTAAAATTTGTATGAGACACAAAAGACCCTGAATAGCCAAAGCAATCTTGAGGGAAAAAAGCAGAGGTGGAGGAATCAGACTCCCTGACTTCAGACTATACTACAAAGCTACAGTCACCAAGACAATATGGTACTGGCACAAAAACCCAAATATAGATCAATGGAACAGGATAGAAAGCCCAGAGATAAAGCCACACACCTATGGTCAACTAAACTATGACAAAGGAGGCAAGGATATACAATGGAGAAAAGACAGTCTCTTCAATAAGTGGTGCTGGGAAAACTGGACAGCTACATGTAAAAGAATGAAATGAGAACACTCCCTAACGCCATACACAAAAATAAACTCAAAATGGATTAAAGACCTAAATGTAAGATCGGACGCTATAAAACTCTCAGAGGAAAACATAGGAAGAACACTCTTTGACATAAATCACAGCAAGATGTTTTTCAAACCACCTCCTAGAGTAATGGAAGTAAAAACAAAAATAAACTAATGGGACCTAATGAAACTTAAAAGCTTTCACACAGCAAAGGAAACTATAAACAAGACGAAAAGACAACCCTCAGAATGGGAGAAAATATTTGTAAACAAATCAATGGACAAAGGATTAATCTCCAAAATATATAAACAGCTCATGCAGCTCGAGATTAAAAAAACAAACAACCCAATCAAAAAATGGGCAGAAGACCTAAATAGACGTTTCTCCAAAGAAGACATACAGACTGCCAAGAAACACATGAAAGGATGCTCAACATCACTAATCATTAGAGAAATGCAAATCAAAACTACAATGAGGTATCACCTCACACCAGTTAGAATGGGCATCATCAGAAAATCTACAGACAACAAATGCTGGAGAGGGTGTGGAGAAAAGGGAACCCTCATGCGCTGTTGGGAATGTAAACTGATACATTCACTATGGAGAACAGTATGGAGGTTCCTTAAAAAACTAAAAATAGAACTACCATACGACCCAGCAATCCCACTACTGGGCATATACCCAGGGAAAACCATAATTCAAAAAGACACATGCAGGCTTCCCTGGTGGCGCAGTGGTTGAGAGTTCGCCTGCCGATGCAGGGGACGCGGGTTCGTGCCCCGGTCCGGGAAGATCCCACGTGCCGCGGAGCGGCTAGGCCCATGAGCCATGGCCGCTGAGCCTGCACGTCTGGAGCCTGCGCTCTGCAACAGGAGAGGCCACAACAGTGAGAGGCCCGCGTACCGCAAAAAAAAAAGATACATGCACCCCAATGTTCACTGCAGCACTATTTACAATAGCAAGGTCATGGAAGCAACCTAAATGCCCATCAACAGATGAATGGATAAAGAAGATGTGGTATACATATACAATGGAATATTATTCAGCCATAAAAAAGAATGTAATTGGGTCATTTGCAGAGATGTGGATGGACCTAGAGACTGTCATACAGAGTGAAGTACGTCAGAAAGAGAAAAACAAATATCATATATTAACGCATATATGTGGAAGATAGAAAAATGGTACAGATGAGCCAGTTTGCAAGGCAGAAACAGAGACACAGATGTAGAGAACAGACGCATGGACACCAAAGGGGGAAACTGGGGTGGGATGAATTGGGAGGTTGGGATTGACATATATACACTGACATGTATAAAATAGATAACTAGTAAGAACCTGGTGTATAGAAAAATTAAATTAAAATTTAAAAAAGGTATAAATCGGTCCTGCCACGCTCTTGTTTAAAGGCCATGAGTGGTTTCCCAATGCATGAGGCTCCCCATGGTGCGGCAAGTCCACCTTGGGGACGCCATCTCAGGCCCCTCCAGCTTTCCCGCTTCGTTGCTCTTTCTTTCTGTTCGCTGGACAGTTGGGTACTCAGAGTTCCTCCACCACCAGAGCTCTGCACAGCCTGACCCCTGCTGCGAACGCTCTCATGTCCGCTTTCCCATGGCTGCGTCCTCCCAAGCCTACAGATCTCAGCTTAAGTTGCACCTTTTTGGAAAGGTATGTTCTGGCCACCCCATTTAATTAGATGCTATTTCCCCCGCATTTACCTTTTAATAACAACTGCTTGCTCGCTTCAAGGTACTAATTGCAAATTGTTTTATTATTTATGAGCTCTGTGAGGGCAGGAACAATTTTTTCTCTCTTTTGCCTTTGTACCTGAAGCCTGGCATGGTACCCAGTAATGATACAAAAATATCAACCTTCCCTTCTGCCGGGCTCCCCCTGGGCTTTCCTTGGATCTTGGTTTAAAATCACCTTCTCAGGGAGCTCTTCTGTGAGCGCCAGCCTAAATCAGGTCCCTTGTTCTTTGTTTCCACAATCCCCTGGACCATCTCTGCTGTAACACCATCACGCCTCACCACCATGATTGCTTGAGCTTGGCCGTCTTGCTATGCTCTGAGACTGTTACTGGTTGTTACAGTCACTGTCTTGTTCACCCCCAGATCACTGGCATCAACATCACGCAGGACACATAGTAAGAAATCAGGAAGTGATTAATAGAAAGCAATGGTCACGGAGAGAGATGTGAGGGTGGGCAAAAGAGAGAAAGCGTTCACCATTTTTACAGAGCAATTAACTAACTGACTAATGAACGACCTAATTCACATATCACCTGCTGATGGTCACATCAGGGTCACATCCTGATGCTCAGTCGTGCACTGCATAGCACCCCGCATGAGTAACGTTCACTTAGTCATGCGGAAATATCCACTTATACATATTTACTGAGTATCTACCACGTGCCAGGCCTGAGTTACATGCTCAGGATATGAACACGCATGTGATATAATAGAGGAGAAGACACAGGTTTATGAATGTTTATGCGAGGAGGCAAATAGCGTAAGTGGCATATGAATGGTATAAAACAAATGTATTTAGAACCCAGAGATGGGCAGAGCTGAGAAGGGACTGTTCTGGAAATGGCATTTGCCTTGTCTTGAAGGATGGGGAAGAAAACGTAAAGGTACCTGGGCAGAGGAGGGATAACTTGAGCTGAACACTGAGGACCGGCTGAGATGCAGGAGTCTGGCAGCCCCCTGGGAGGTAAGAGTGGAGGGGAAGCTGGGCTACCAGGCACAGAGGCGAGGTGAGCACGTGGCATTGTATTCAATGGGGAGGAATCTTTTAGCAGGTTTGAGGTTGAGAGGTGGTCTGATTGTGGGTGCTTTAGGAGACAAATACGGGAAAGGAGCCCTGAAGCTGGGTGGGGAGAGACACTGCATTGTAATCGAGAGGCTTAATATTTAGGCATGAAGTCTCAAGGGCAAGCTCTAGAATGGAGGAGAAAGAAAGAATAAGAGAGACTGTGCAGAGGAAGGACTGGCGACTATGGTGGCTTATAGCGCCTTGGGACAGAGCTCAGCGCTAGAGGGAGAGAGAAGATGAACAGGACGCGAATACCTAACGTGTATACGGCGCCATGCTTCACGGGCTGTCTTTTATTTCTCTGTTTGACTCTCACGCTAACTTTACAAGGCAGGAAGTTATCATCCCCACTTCTACTGAGAGGGAAGCTGAAGTACAAAGAGATTTCATGACTTGCCCACAATCACGCCGCTTTCTTTTTCTTTTTTAAATTTTATTTATTTACTTATTTTTTGGCCATGCCGCACAGCATGCGGGATCTTAGTTCCCCGACCAGGGATGGAACGCATGCCCCCTGCAGTGGAAGCTGGGAGTCTTAACCACTGGACCACCAAGGAAGTCCCCATGCTGCTTTCTAATTAAACATGTGCTAGTGAGAAAGTGTGGTATAAAATGTTATATCATTTTTTTTACTTATAGACCATGGAGGGAAGTCATAATATTTCTGACCTTGTAATTTCATAGCGATAAAGGTGTTATTAATAAATTGTTTTTTTGACTTAGACTTTATTTTGCATACCTTGAAAATCCCAATAAAACAAATAGGAAATGAAATGTCAACAAAATGACTGAAGTCTCTTAATTCCCTGAGTAAAACTCTTATGTAATTCAGACGTTTTCCCAAAGATGAGGGAAGAGCTTTCACAGATTTCAGAGAAAGGAAGCATTATCCAACCAAGTCTTTTCTGGTTAATCAAAGTGCAGAGTATAAGCAAATTAAATTGATTTAAACTAGCATGACATCAACCTAAAACAAATGGGTTTTAACATTTAAGAAAAATCAACTTATTACTTCTGATGTTTATCTTTCTTCTTAGTAAATTTTTCTTTTTCTAAAGAAGACAGAAATCATTTTTCTTTACCATCTTAGTAAAATAAACATGAATTAAAATGTAAAATTTAGTCCCGTCTGTTCTGACCCTTGAACATTAAGATCTTCATAATTTTTGAAAATAAAAATCCCACTAACTTGATACCACTAGAGACTACCTTTCTTCTGTACCTTTAGAGTTTAAACAAAAAAGAAAGATAAAGGAAGAATTTGCTTTATGTAACTTCTTTCTGGTGCATTCATTTAAAATTTCAAGTTACGTTAAAAATCATTTTTTAAAACCTTGGTCCATCTTTTAGTAACTGTATTTTGTAGTCGACAAATCATTTATTTTCTCGTTCAAGTGCTATCCATAACAATAATTTAAAACCAGCTAATAAACATTATGGTTTCTTAGAACTGCTACCAATTAAATCTTAAGTGTCTTGTACATACAAATATAAACAGAATATAATTAGAGCTATTTAAAGAACCCATTTTTAACTTAGATTAACCGTACTTTCCATTTGCTGAGGATAAACACTTGTAAATGAAACCCATTGCTGAGCAAAAGAAGCAATTACTTCAGTTTAAAGTATTAACATGCACCACCTTTCAAAAAGCCATGGAAAGTCATTTACGGACTGCACTCTACAGACTTAAGTCACACCCAAAAGGAAGAATGCGGTAACATCCTGCATCCTAATCGAGAAGAAGTCAGCTGAGGTATGGCATGTCCTTACCTTTATGAGCCCATTAAACTCTTTGCTTCAATTAGCGTAGATTTCCGACATAATATACCTTTATATGTTCAAGCGCGATTTAAAAGCCACACATGCACACACTCAGAAAGAAAGGGGTATTTTACTGCTGAAAAATCAACAACCTCTTTTTAGGAAAACTTGAGACCCATTTTATAATCTAAACTGATAACTGCTCTGAGCATATTGAATATAGACAGTCTGGAAGAGAAGGAAACACAGACAGTCCACACATCATAATTGCACATTTCTTGCCTAAAGAATACACAAAAAATATAGTGAGTCAATTGAATGCAACTAGCTAATCAATTCCACAGTACTTTTTTGGTGACATCAGTAGGCTGACTAAAAAGCTTGGTCTGGGCTAGAATTATACTGCCTGGTTAAATGCATGCTTTTTCACTTGCTGCTAAGAGTTAACCACAGGTCAAATCCAGTTACAATGAACACCATTATCACAAAATGCTTCCAAGCTGGTCCTGAAAGTCCTCAGAATGGGCCTTTGTTGATTTCATCACAATGATACCACTAACGTAAGAGCCCAGACAGACCTATTAACCCTTGGGTTTATGAAATGGCCACAGTCTTTGGGATCTTTGGCTACGTCCCTGAATATAAAATGATGGGTGGGGATGTGGGTATTTTCAATATCAGAAGATAAAATCCAGAGGCTAGACTTGGCCCGTTAGCAGTTCATGTCTGCCTCTTGCTGTGAGTATAAGTAGGGTAGTATTTTAAAAGGGGGCCCATTTTATTCACGACAACCAAGTGGCAATGCAGATGAATTTAGCTGATGATTGGCAGTTACGGTGATACGGCTTGAACTGTAAATTAAATTTATGATTATAGGACTTTATCTTTTGATTCAATTTACAAAGTTATATCAATTATTTTTATTCTGAATTATGGAAGGCTTCATTTCATGAAAGGTAAGGAAGTGCAATAGATTTGAGGGCTGGGATAAAAAAATATCTTAGCAGGGTGATTTTATGGTTGGCCTTAGGCAAAATTACCCAGCAAGGGACAGTTTGTCTTTGATGACAGTCCCAATTCTTTTCAATGATCCTCTATTCTATCCTGGTCCACAGAAGCTTCCCAGGGCCCTTCGGGTTCCTGGATATATATGGCCCCCTCCCTACACCCCCATACATACTCCTTTTATGTTACTTTGCCTAGGCTTCTGTCCTGAACAGAATTCACTACTATTACCATTCTCTTCTTTCTTCTGATTTAGTATTTCCTTTGTCCCTTTTACCTCTTCTGCCTGATACTATCTCATTTAAAAAATGAATTCCTATGAATTCAATAATAAGGACCAAAGATTAATGCTGCATCCATGCTACATAGTATATGTTCATTTACAGAAGCTTTCTGGATAAATGCCTAACCCAAAGTACTGTCTCTAATGGTAGAAATTTCAGGTTCACTTAGAGGAGATCTTGAAGTTTGAAGACCTTTCAAAACACTCTGTATATTGGGACTTCCCTGGTGGCGCAGTGGTTGGGAGTCTGCCTGCCAATGCAGGGGACACGGGTTCGATCCCTGGTCTGGGAGGATCCCACATGCCGTGGAGCAACTAGGCCTGTGAACCACAACTGCTGAACCCGCGTGCCTGGAGCCCGTGCTCCTCAACAAGAGAGGCCACCGCAGTGAGAGAAGCCCGCGCACCGCAACGAGGAGTGGCCCCCACTCGCCGCAACAAGGGAGGGCCCGTGCAGTAGCGAAGATCCAACGCAACCAAGAAAAAAAAAAACAAAAAAAACCCACTCTGTATAGGTGGCTGCACAGTCCATGGAACATCTGAAGCCAGTCATGTGCCTTCCATTAGCCATCCTGAAGACAAAGAGTCAGGTCACGTGACTTTGGCTTACAGGTACCTCATACCAAAACAAAGCTTTTAAAAACCTTCCAACCAAAATTCAAAACAGTGATTTTCCTAACCAGCCACAGTATCTATCCCAAATCCTAGAAACACGAAAGATTCAACTGGATTTTTCACTCTTCAGCTTACTGAGTCTAATAACTTGAAAGGGGTAACAAGAGAAAAGCTCACTTAGGAAGATGACGACAGGCGTGTAACCTGTCTACCTCTCCAGTGCCAGCCACCCTAACCCACAAGTGGATGGTAAATGGGTCGCTTTGCTAAATACGGTGTGACCCAGAGTGCTACTCAGATTAATTTGAAACACAGGCTTATTACTCTTCGCACCTCAAGGAGTGACTAAGTCATGCTCCATAACTTTATAAAATTTTATAACTCATCAACTAAATAGCCTGAATTAGTTGACTTTATTGTTTGGTAAATGCTTGATAGCCAATAGATTTAACACACTGTTAATTATCCTATTCTCCTTAAAATAGTATTTTCATTTTTATAACCAAGAATATTTAGAGGCTAATTAGAAATCCGGTAATGTGAATTGTAAATTATGTGTAATTACAATAAAACGACTGAAGAATAACACACATTACTTATAAACTGTGACACTGTGATAAATTAAAGCAATTACAGGTAAACCAATAATGTTCTTTAATTAAGTAGTTATGAATGAGAACTTGTGCTTTGCATCTACAATAACCTATACGGCTGGGGACTGCATTTATAGCTCGTGAAGAAATCGACTGCACTCTGCTATGACACTCTGCTAAGAATAACTCCTAAGTTCATTACTGTCATTACGCCATTATCATGTAAAAACACGCAAGATTGTTAAATGTAAAGTGTGCTGACAACCAGTCAACCAAGCTTCTTAATATAATTATAATTATGCCACTATCTCCTCGTATGCCTTTATGAAGCTGAAAAAAGTTCATATTGCCACAAGTCTTCAATAGTGGTTGCAAAGGAACAGAAGATGCTTTGTCACAAGTTTATTGAAAATACTATTGTATCTGACATTAATAAGACTATTCATCCTCATAATTATCTTACTGCAGCCTGCCAGTTATAAGATTATAACAATAGTTTCTGTATTGCTGCAACTGTTTATGGCATTATACATTGGTATAATGTTGAGGTAACTCTTTGACTTATCCAGGTTACAATCAATGTCACAAGATGGATATAGGAGAGACCAAAAGACCATCTTCCTGCCCTTAATTCAAATCATGTGTATTTGTGCGGGTGTGTGCAAACAGGTCTCTGGAATAGAAAGAGAAGTAGCTAAAGTTGGTGAGATGGGAAAGAACTGGAAGGTTCAGATGACAAGAACTTGCTGACCTGAACTGAAATCTCTTGAAGCTTATTGTAAAGATGACTATTTAAAGGTGAGTACTGAACAAACAAGTAAGAGGATTCTGACTTACCCAGGTATATACATGTTATTAATTTGTCTTGAGGCATTAACAATTAAAGTTCTCCAAAAATTAAGGAATGCCTAGTCTAGTTACATAAGAACATTTCAAATATAGTAACATGAATACTCTAGAACAGTATATCCAAGCAGGGAGAGCTATGTACGTGGTAGAGGTCACACATACCACTGATGATTATCAGGTCAGAGATCTTATCCTACTTGTGAACTAATAAGTTGGCCTGTTAATTTTCATGGAAGCTGGAGAAGTAACAAGACTCCTGGGCCAGAGACAGAAGACTCTGCTACTCAAAGCACAAGCAGCAGCTTGAACATCACTGTGTTTGTGCTGGGTTTCCCTCGTCCCGGTATAAGGGTGACACAGAAGGGCCCAGATGGTTGCTATACACACGGTAGGTTCGCATTACAGCTGAGGAACACTGAACTTGAGGAGTCCGCTGTTTCTTTAGCAAGCAGTAAGCAAACCTGCTCTTTGTTTCAGAGGCAGCCATTACATCATCTCTCAAGGTTGCTTTCTGTCAACATGACCCTGAGGAATGGCCCCAGTAAACGCAGTCGAGGCTTTGCACTGTCGACAAACTTCGCAAGGCACGGAGGAGCCCGAGAGACCTACGGAGGACTGTCTTTCCTGACACTGAATATCAACATCTTCAGGCGCTTGACGTACAACGAGGTAGAAAGACAGCCTTCGTCCACTGGCTTCAAGCTCAAAACTCTGTTTCCATGACCACGCTTACCTCCATGTGTTTAGTTAAATATTATTCAAAGTGACATAGAAATGTCTTCTGCGGACAGCTACCTTTTGATGTCCCGATTCTCTGTACTGCTCTTCAAATGATCTGTTTCTAGCCTGTCGCTTCCACTGAACTATCGACTCACGTCATTTCCCTTCCTGTGTTCTGAGGTTCAGCTCTCCTTATTCATTTAACTTCCGAATCCCTCTCTTACTAAAGTGGCAGTTTAATCTGTTTCTTCACATCTCAATTTACTTGGTGTAAGTGTACTGTATTGTAGGGGGACTGGAGAGGCTCACAATGGCCATCTCCAGCTTTCCGTTAGTTAGGCAGAGTGACCCATTGAAATACTTAGGCTGTGGGGTCACCATTTGATGTGGCCACAGACTTCATAATGTCCAAACTCTAAAGTCATCTGTAACCGGTGCCCAACTCTTTTCCAGTCCTTTCTCCTCCTTCATGAGAATTCTGTTGTCCTTCTGCAAGACACACTGATTTCTTTGCTGTGGACTGATTTTCTGTGCTCTACGATGAACAGCCTTTGCAGTCCTTTGTGCCGAAGCTTATGTTGTGTAACTTCACTGAAGGAGCAGGACTGGTAAGGACCCTGGAATAAAACACCTTTATCATCTCCCTCTCCTGCCACCTTTCAACCTACTTTCAACAAGCTGTGCTTCCAGGCTGTGGGGTGGAATCTCAAGTCATCTTGCATAATGACTCTCAGGTAAAAAATAAGTAGTCCCTTAGGTATGGCTTTAAAAGGTGAACTCAGTGTAAGATCAAAACTTCAAGTTTAATTTATTCTTCCCAACACAGTCGTGTATATACTCGCACATGCACGTGTACACACACACACACACACACACACACACACACACACACACACACACACACACACACTGCTAGGGACTATTTTAAATTGGAAAACCTACAATGGTGAGGGAGGATGATGGAAGATGACGAGGCTCCTTCCTTACTCAGCACCTGTCTTCCCAGCTCCCAGCAGGCTCCCTTCTGCTGAGAAGGCCCTCTTTGGTGGGTAGGCAGCTCATTCCCAACTCAGACCTTTTGTCCTTGGGTTGGCCCCCTGGCTGGTCACTCCTGCTGCCCTCAGCCTTTAGACTTCTGGAAAATTCAGTCATCATTCTCTGGATTCCTCAAACGCCAGGGAGACACACACTAAATTTGGGGTGATTCTTGAAGTTCTCCTCAGCTGGATGAAGGTTATGGGTAATAATCCCCTCCCCAGTATCGCGGTTACCGCAGTTATCAACTTCTAAAGGAAATGCACCCTCTCTGAGCTGATCAGTCTTCAATTTCTCTTTTATACCCTGGAGGTGGCTGGGCACCTATAGCACTGGTTTCAGTTTTTGTTTTGGGGGTTTTTATTTGGAGGGGAGGTGTCTTATCTGAAACTTTGATATCAACAGAAGAAACACATTTTTTAATCCTATTACAATTGTCGTTTTGAATGTTTATTAATTTTTTCTTACTATGTTGCAAGCTTTTTGAGAAAAGTAGGGACCACTTCTTATACCTTTTTTTTTTTTTTAATCAATGGATTGCAGTTGTCAATTTATATGCCCTCAGGACAGAGGGGTGATAGGATTATAGGAATGAATGAATCAGGTAGGAGGAAATACGGAATAATGAGGTTTCTTCTTCTTCTTCTTTTTTTTTTTAAAGAGAAGCCAGGAATCTAGAATTTTATGGGACTGATTGATTTATTAACTGAAAGCATATAGATACATTAGAGTCATGCCTGCACAAAACCAAAATAATCAATACATTTAATACGAAAACATCATTCCATTATTGGGAATGAGGGAAACAATAATTAGATGTTTCATTTTTAAATTTGTTGTGGTTAAGCTTTAATTGACTTAATTGGAATTGACTTAACAAACTGTATTTTTCCAGCTGAAAAAATAGTCCTCCTGTGGACTACCTTAATGAAGGGGTTAATTTATGCTTTTCCTACTGTTTAAGTTATGAAAAAAATTTTTAAAATATGTTTACCTTCTGTTTCAAGAAAGTCCGTTTCTAAGTAAACAGTGTCCAACAGTTTGAATTGTTCCAACTGTTCTCTAAAAGTTGAGGAAATGCTATTAAATATTTATCATCTTATATTGTGTTATTTACTGTTACGATGAATATGCAAATTTTATTAATGTTACTCAGAAAGCCATGAAAAAATTATAATTCCTGAATGAAAAATTAAATGTAGATTTAATTAAATGTAGATTAAATGTAGATTTAATCTTTAAAATGAAGATTTTATCTCCAGGATATAGATGAAAAGAAGGGCAATTATAATTCATTGAATACCTACAGATGGAAAGCTTCTGAGTTTCATTAAAAGAAAAATAAAATAGGGACTTCCCTGGTGGCGCAGTTGTTAAGAATCCGCCTGCCAATGCACGGGACACGGGTTCGAGCCCTAGTCTGGGAAGGTCCCACATGCCGCAGAGCAACTAAGCTCATGTGCCACAACTACTGAGCCTGCGCTCCAGAGCCCGCGAGCCACAACTACTGAAGCCCACGTGCCTAGAGCCTGTGCTCCACAACGAAGAGTAGCCGCCGCTCGCCGCAACTAGAGAAAACCTGTGTGCAGCACCGAAGACCCCACGCAACCAAAAATAAATAAAGTTGATTCTTTTTAAAAAAAAGTAAAATAAAATAAAATAAAGCTTTAAAAATTAATACATGTTGTGTGCTATAGATAACTGGTCCAGTGTCAGTGGGCTATTTCTACTGATTTCCTCTTACCCTCATCTACTTTTCCATTTCCCATACACACCACCTTTAAATATACGATATAACATACTGGTACATACTGTTAACTCTTTATTTTCTGCAAAATAATGTAGGCTCTATGAACATAGGGAATCTTTGCTTCCTTACGTGTTCATAAACACCAGAAGAGTGCCTGGAACATAGTAGGTTCTCAATAAATATCTGTAGCATGTTCTCTAAAGAATATGTAGGGAAAAAGTGACTGCAGTATTGAAAGATATTGTAGAAGACCTGAGAAAGGACTGCTTCAAAATCAGGGGAAATAATGGAATGGTTAAACATTTTTTATGAGGCCTCTCAAATTACTTAGACATAAACCATCCAATACACCTCCAAGACCTGTTGCTTCTACCCTTCAAACACCTCTTACACATACCTCTCATTTTCTATTAGCATCACATCTCCAATAACCCTTTCCCTGGACATCTCAAAAACATCATTGTCTTTTCACCTCTAGTCTTTACGTCAAATAAGTCATCTCCAATAATTCAGAGCCTCAAACAGTTTAATGTATTACTTTTTGGTGTGTATTAGATCTGAGGGTTTACATGTTTCCTGCTTTCATGGAATTTATGTTTGGGTACAGGTATTAAACAAGTAGTGATCCAAACATCTCTAGAATTACAGTTGGAATTTAGTGTTGGAAAAGATAACTTGCCACGAGTGTATAACTAGGGAACTGATGTTGCCTGGAATCACAGAGAAGAATCTCTTCCTGAGAAAGTGATGTATGCGATGAGATCGGAGAGAGAGTGAGAGAGAGAAAGAGAGAGAGAGAGGGTCAGGCATTTCTCAAGGGAAGAGGTCGAGAGAGTCATTCAGAGGGAACAGAATATGCTAAAACCCTGAGGGAGAAGGCCTAGAGAGTCATAACTGGAGTGCTGGGTGGAAACCAGATGATGTATGACCAGAGGGTCCTGGTATAGATTTTAAACTTTATTCTAACACCAAGGAGAAATGCCCAAGAATTTTAATTGAGAAATAAACTTGATCCAGTCTGTAAAACCACACTGGCTGCCTTGGAACTTTCTGCAAGCCTCAATGATGCCCTATTGCTGAGCAGAGATCTTAGTAACATCTTAGCCTGTGATCCACAATTGGACGCCCTATTCCTTGTTTTGCATCCTAGCCTTCTCCCCGATACACGCTGGACTAGCTCAGGCTCCCAGAACCAACCGCCTGCCCCCACACTCCGTCTTCCAAGTTTTCTTTCCTCTCCTCTCCTCTTTCTCTCCCTTTTCCTTCCTTCCTTCCTCTCCCCGCCGCTTCCTCTCTTCCCTTCTTTCTGATGGAATGCCTATTCCACCCACCTGCTTTTCAATAGAACATGTCCCATCTATGTTTTCAGGTTCAGATCAATGATTGCCTTTCTTCATTTCTGTTTGAATCACTCTTATACCACGCACGTACCACCTCGTAGCATAGTGATTTTGATTCCACCTAAGCGCCGTTAAAATACCTTTTCCCAAAGGACGATGCCTCCTCGACACTTCTCAGGAAATCCACAATACTGAGCACTAATATCACGGGCTTCATGAATATCTGTCAACTATATTAACGAATACATTCTTCCTGAATCCAAGGGAGGGAGCTGGAAACAGTCAGAAGACTATTGTAAACCTCAGAACATAACAGGGACCTTTTCCTTCGTAGCCCAAATTGGGGAAAGCAGTAGAATCAAACATGGTTATGTGCGTACAAGCAGGCTCTGGCCCAGCCCAGACTCACCACAGGCCATTTCAATTCTGTCTCCTAACAGTCTAACATGCCTTGTTCTCCTGGTATCATATGATGGATCCCCACTAATGCCATTTTTTCCTGCATTTCTGGGGAAAGAGTTGAAGCCTTGGAGGAAACAGCCCTGGGTTCAAATGTAGCTCTGTGACTACAGTCAGGTCCTAAAACCCTTAGGTTTTGTCCTATTGTCTGCGAATAGAAAGATTATAAGCTTATCCTGAGCAAAGGTAAGTAACGCACCTATCCCAGTACCTGATACATAAAAGGGGCTCAATGATTGTCATTTCACATAACATGGTGTGACCATTTCACACCATGGTCTCCCATCCATGGTCCCCTGGCCTGGTTGAAAACCTGTCTCACTTTCTTTGTAAGACTATGTTACGTATATCACACATCCTGATTTCTTTAGGACACAGCTCTATTTATTATCTCCTCCTTCCTCTCTCTTAGCATCATCAGTCTCTCCCCTTTACTGAGTCCTCTGCTCTGCCCTCCCCATCCCCAAACACCCCGCATTTTAGTAGCTATTTATGCATTTCTTCCTTCCTTCCTTCTTTCAAAAGCAATGAAAAGTAACTTGCGGACAATGCTAGGTGCTGGAACTGCAAGAACGAATCTAATACTGCTTCTAATTTTGTACCACAGTAGGGCAGGCAAGATGTACAAACAAATCATTATCTAGTAGATGTGTTATAGTAATATGATAGCAACCCCTGAAAAGTTCTATGGAAGCACTGAAGTGAGGAATCCGTTCTCGCCGGAGGTAACTGAGGTAGGTCATGGGGTTATTGGAAGGTATAATAATGTGAACAATTAGCAAAGGTAAGAAGTCTAAAAACTTAGCACCTGCAAGAAGGGCAAAATCACAGAGTTGAGTTCAGTAAACGATAACTACTGGGTATGCCCCCACTTGGGGGAGCCTTGAAGTCTGTAGGCAATGAGAACCATGGAAAAAATTTAATGAGGGGAAGCGATATCATTACATTTGAATTCTGTAAAGATAACCTTGGGTAGAAAGAAGGATGGTGAAAAAAGGAAAGGTTACAAGTAGGAAGCCCAGTGGAAAGGTTCTTGCAGTAGACCAGGTTAGGATGCTATCCGGCTTTTGCTACCATCATTCTCTTAAAGCGCTCCACTGAAGATCACCAACCACAGCCTACAGACCAAGTTCAATGGTCTTTTCTCAGCCCTCGACCTCTCTTGTTTGCATGATACATTTTACACTCCTAGCCATCCAGCTCTCCTCACATCTCCTTCTGTCTTGACTCGTGTGTTATTACCTAAGGCTCGTTACCCGTGCGGCTCTTTCCTTCCTTGATCCCCTGTGCTCTAATGAGACGAACGCTCATTCTGGTCAGTTTTCTAGGTCTGTTGGGTATTTCTATGTCGAAGCCCCATCAACCCATTGACTTTGACAGACATGTAAGTCTCCTTCAAACTCGTGTTTCCTAGTATCTTCTCTAACAGTGCCAGCTTTCTTCTGATCTATCAAGGTTCAAAATCGTGCTTTCAGCTGTAGCTCTTATTTTTCTTCTCTCTGTCTCTCAATCAATCTCAAAGTCTCCTGTTGCTTTTCCTGAGCAATAGTTCTTCAAACATTCCAGTCCTTCCCATCTCCACTGCTACAGCCCTAACTCAGGATTTTATCACCTGGAACACGCTCAGTTCAGAACTCTCTCTCTCCAAGCCACCTTATGATTAATTATTCCAAGAGTACTCTTTCAAATGTACCATTATGATCACATTGTTTCCCTGATCAAAATAGTGAATAACTCTCACTGTTTTCTAAATAAAAGGTGAACTCCTTAACCTGAGTCCCCAAATCCTTTTCACCTGATCTTTTCCTGTATCTCTTACACTTGAGCCATTCTGGACTACTCCCCGTCTCCCGACTGTCTTGAGCTGCTCCTTCTTCTACAGCTTTGCTTGTGTTATTTCCTTTATCTTTTTTCTTTTTTAAACATCATTACTATCTTCCAAAAACTTTAACACTCTTCAGGGCTCATTTTGAGCATCTCATCAGTAATATCATCTAGGACCACGTCAGTCGAAAAGTCTTTTCCCCTCATCTTTATATGCACAGCAGTGCTTATTCCATTGATTTACATTACACTTTTTGAATATTTCCTTATATTAGAGAAATTTATGTATGTATATCGTACTCTCTTCTAGATTTTAAGCAGTATGCAAATTCCTGGTGAAGCTTGGAGGCCCGTTATGTTAGAATCCTATCATGTAAATTTTTCCAGCAAAGTGTTCTCTTTGCCTTGTCCTTTCTTCTTTGTATGCAACCCTGGAAGCTCTGATGTGGGACTTCACCAGATATCTTTGGTGTTGAGAATCACCATAGTTTATGTCAAGCTTTCCAAAAGATAGCTTTGTGGCTAGATGACCTTGACATAGAGACGCCCACTGCCCTCTCTTTTGTCACTTACTGTACTAAGTTGCTTCATTTTGGTGACAGTATCTCTGGTGTGTGATCCTGAAACACAGTTGAGGTACAAAGACTCTGTCCTTTTCGGGTTTCAGCAAAATGCCTTATTCATGGTGGGCCTAAATATTTGCTGAATGACTATCAGTTTACCTAGTCTGATTGATTCCTATGCCACTGGTATGTGGGTGTTTTAATATACACACAGTTATTGAACCACTAGCCCTCTACCCACTTTAGTGGCTCGTTACCTGTTATAGCATGTTATATCCTGGTTTACACAAGAACAGCTGTGTCTAATCTATTCCTGCAAATCATCCTTGTTCATTTTCATACGGATATTAGACTCAGCAAATATGTGTCATGTGCTTCTGAACATCACAAAAACTTCCCAGAGCCAGAGATAACTGCCCTGAATCAGCTGTTCCCAAGTTTACTTTTAACCATTGCTCAAATTAGATATCTATGAGCTCCCCTCGGACTCCAATCCCAGGCTGCCAGCTGCTCCAGATGTAAGAAGCTTTCATAGCTTTCAAACACATTTTATCTGTCATCATTTTCATCAACAGGAATATCCTCCTCTTTATGCTCTCTCATAGAACCTGGTAAACAAGGAAAGAGAAAAGCTTGGCTTTATTGTAACTCCAGAGGTCAGTCTGCGGGCGGGGGAAAAAAAGCCCAACATGTCTTTCTTTGTATCTTTCTGTGTAGCTCCTCAAAGGTTTATCAACCACCACCTTAATCTATTTGTCGAGGATGCCCAATTTTCCAAATGACCTTTTCTTTGGAATGCATAGAAAATTCAGCTTGAGGTGATAGAAAGAGATGAAGAATGCAAAGGAGGTATACATTCTAATTTTGTCCCTATACGTATGAATCAAGTATTCCGACTGAATTCCCCACTTTTTCTCGTCTGTAAAATGGGCAGTGATTTTGAGAGGGTGAAAGATTAAAAATGATTATAAGAACATTTTTTAAATAAGCTGCCAATGAATTCACATAACTTTGGATCCCAATCACAGAGCTAGATGCAGTTTGTCAAGATAGAAATAAAACAATGTTCACTGCAGCATTGTTCTTAAAAGCAAACAATTGGAAAAAACTAAAGGGGTCTATTAACAGGTGTTGAAATGTAAATTGTGAAACATCCGTATCATGGAATAATATGGAGTCACTTAAACATTCGCATGGTTCTGCACGGCTCATGCGAAAATATTTCCAAGAAGTAGCATTAAGAGTAAAAAGTGAGGTAGAGAGCCCTTATGCGGTACATTACACGGTATAAATTAAAAAAGGAGACGTGTGCCCATAGCTGGTATACACGCTGACATTCTGGACTGAAACACAAAGCTGATAAAATGACCAATTTGGGGTAAAATAAATTTGGGGTAAGATAGCTGAGGAGAGGGAGGTGTCACCTCTATGTGTTACACGTTTCTATCCTTGTCCATGTTTTATTTTCTTTATAAAATAACAGCAAATGTTATGTGCATAGTATAATAATGGGACTTTTTGATTGTCTTTCGTATATATCCGTTAAAGAAACGACTGCTTATTATCTAAAAGTAAATGTAAGAAATTTAATAAAATTCCAGTGGGTTTATTGATATAAAATACTGTTTTACCACACAAAGGATATCAAAATTCAGTAGTAGACTCAAAGGGATTAAGTTTAGGAGATGTGCTTTCAGGAACGTGGCACTGAGCAGGTTAATGCCATTAACTGTAAGGGGGAGAGTATCTGTGCAGTTACCTTTCACTGAGCACCTGCTTTCCCCCTCTTTGCTCTCAAATGCCTAGTTTTTAGCCACAAAAGGTTTAGAAGGCATCCCCTTGTTCATTGCATGACACTGCTTTTTAAAATCTGAAAGTCGTTACTAGGTGATGTAGCATAACATGGGAACATTCTCCCCAGCTGTGCTGAAGTGTACGTGCAAAGCAGAATCGTTGGAGGAGACAGAGGAGTTTTGGAGCCTGAAAGAGGCCTCTGCCCCCGAGATGTCTGTTAAGGTGGCTGCATTTAGGGAAGTTTGATGATTTTTCCAAGGTGACCTAGATGAACTGAATACTATGTTTCCTTCTTTATTTTATTTTAATTAATTAATTAATTTATTTATTTTTGGCTGCACTGGGTCTCTGTTGCTGTGCGCGGGCTTTCTCTAGTTGCGGCCAGCGGGGGCTGCTCTTTGTTGCTGTGCAGGGGCTTCTCATTGCAGTGGATTCTGTCATTGTGGAGCATGGGCTCCAGACACGTGGGTTTCAATAGTTGTGGCACGTGGGCTCAGTAGTTGTGGTGCACGGGCTTAGCTGCTCCGCGGCATGTGAGATCTTCCCGGACCAGGGCTCGAACCCACATCCCCTGCACTGGCAGGCGGATTCTTAACCACTGCACCACCAGGGAAGTCCCTGACTATGTTTCTGACTGTCTCACTGCAGTGTGACACTTTTCTGTAGAAGCATGTGTTCCGTGGTCAAGTGGAATCACTAGCAGGTTTTTGAAAAGTTAAGTTTTGAGCTGCATCATTAAAGAAGGGAGAATCACCCTTAATGATCTACGATACGAATTATGTGTCTGCCATTGTGATGAGCTACCCACCTGATTCAGTCCCTGCAGTAACAATATACGGTATTACAAACAAGGATGCTGAAATTCAGAGATTACATCATTTGCACCAAGACACAGTTTATATATAGCTGGACTGGAATTTAGACTCATGCCTGCCTCACCCCATTGTTCATAATCTCAATAATGTGAGCAAAGATCCTTAAGTGGGAATTAATGAGGTGTGTGGAGGAAACGGCCAACTGAAGGCTCGTGGAGGTAGCTGGGGTCAAGTCTTCTAGGTATCAGTAGTAAGACAGTAAGAAATGAAAGGAAAGGCAGAAATCAAGCTGGAAAAACAATGAGATAAAAATTTCCCACATACTCTACTGAGCTAGCCTACACGCATTACGTTAAGATATTCTAATACTAAACCAAACAGTGGGAGTGTTAATAAAAACTTCTACACCCTGCTTGCACCTTCTAACGCATATCACATCTGTGATCTACCTTAAGGTTAACAGCTCTGTCTTCGAGGTGTATTTAGTTTACTCACCTTTTAAGGGTCATACACATAAATGTGATAACCTCATTTATCACCTATACTGGGTAACGCTCTCTTTTACTCTAACCTGAAAATTAAACTCTCCGCAAACCCCATAAAATGCATATTAAAACATCATGTGCGGGGTGCAAAACATTTTTGCATAATGACAGGTTTAATTTTGCTTATCCTGTTAGCATCTATTCTTGAAAACGAGGCCCTGAAATTTCCTCTTTATGCTCCTAAATTCAGAATAGTTTAAAATGTCATTTTTATTATTCCTTATATCAGAGCCCTTAAAATTAAAAACATCCATCAGAAAATGGCTGTCTCCAAATATATTGCCCAATATGGAATGTAAATATTAAATTTAAATATTTAAAAATTAAATTGTTATTTAATTTATAATTGCATGAGCACAGTGTAGCTGGGTTATGTGGGCGAACAGAACTGTTCACAAGCAGAACTATGTTCTCTAACATCACTTTAAAAGCCACAAACCAAAAACCTTTAGCAATCAGACTGAGGATAGAAAAGTTACTGAAAGCCAGGAAGAAACTATCATTTCTGGACATTTCAAATCAGTTCCTAATCCCTGGAAGTAACTTTCAAAAATACAGGCACATTGAATTCTCAAAGCTGCCTCTGTCACCAACAAAATGAGAATCAACTGAGATATATCTATATAGCTATATATCTCCATCTCTATCTATCTATCTATATAGTTAGATTGATAGATAGATATTTACTCACAAAACCTGTAAATAAATCAAAGGAAGGAAGGAATAAGGCAACTACAGTCTCTTTCACCTCCAGGTATAAAATATAAACATATGAAGGTTTCATTTAAAAATAGAACTTGCATGACTTAATGCCCTAGTCCTAAAATCTAGTTAAAATTAAGGACCTGAAAATACATGTTATCATTGTAAGATGGTCACAGAACCATTCTGTGCAATAATTTGCTTTTATATAATCTGTTTTGTATAATGTCAGTTCTAATTGTAGTGAAGAAAACAATTATTTAAACAATTATTTAAATTTAAAGCGCAAAGCCTCACGGTTTGCAGAGCATTACACGGAATTCATTATTTATCTGAACTTCACAACACTGATGCAAGTTTCGTGTAGGAAGTATCTCTTTACACAAAGCTGCTTTCAGAGTCTGCTCAAATTCCATCTGTTCCATGATTCCTTCTCTGACTGCCCCGGATGGGAGTAATTCCCATTTCTCTGAAAGCTTATGGGGTTAATTATCTCAGATGGTGATGGCATCGCCTTGCTTGAGTTTTTCCTTCCTTAGCACGTAGCTCTGAGCTGGCTCTCACTTCATCCCCTGCACCCTTCAGCTACGATACCTGGCACAGAACTTTGGCCAGGATTTACAACCAGGGTGGCTGTGGTCTGAACATTGCTTACAGATGTGCTTTGTACGGTCTCTAGTGCTTGACAGCGCTTAGCTAACATTTAAAACTTTGAAAAGTTTCACTTAAAAATGGGAATTTTTAGTTTCTTTTGAAGAAGTAGAAGATCTGATAACTCTGGGTCCATATTCCTTTAACAACTGGCTGGGGCTGCGTGGTGGCTTCTCTTTTTAGGATGTACACAGGTGCTCCGATGTGAGCTGCCCTCCCTGCTCCCCGATGAACTCCTACTTTGAAGCATCATCAGGAATTCATGACTGCCTTTTTTTTTTTATGGTGGAAAACTATCGGTACCCAGATCTCTATCAAAAGTGAGTTGACAAAAGAAAGCAAGGAGGCCGTTGAATGGTTTCCAATCTGTAACCCTCATTCTCAATATGATTGGCCTTTGCAGGCATTTGAATTTAGACTCTGAGGTGAAGTATGAAACTTAAGAGCACATGGTCTGTGCAGCTTTGGGTAGCCTTGAGATTTGATCTCTGCTTTGTCACTTATTAACTGTGAAGCCCGTACTTCTGGTCTCTTACCTCAAAAGTGGAAGTAATCCCAGATAGTTTTCTTTTGAGGATTAAGAAAGGTAAATAAATAAAAAATACTTAGCACGTTATCTGCTACATAGTGAGCCCACAGTAAATGATAAATATTATTACTATCTTTCCCATGTTTAAAGTGAAGAAATTCTTCTGAGATCGCCTCAGCGGCTCGGGTTAGATTTGCCCAGTTGGTTGGAATGCATGAATGAATATTTCAAATCATGTACTTAAGATACAATTATTCAATGCCTACTGGGTGCCTGGCACTATTCTCCATAGTTGGGATTTATACGGCAAACAAAGCAGAAGTAGTCCTTGCTGTAACGGAGCTTACATACAGGTGAAGGAAACAATAAGTAAATACTAATATATATACGATGCTATTCCAGAAACAATATATGTGGTAAGGCAAGGCAAAGGGATCGAGAAAAACGGGGGCATGCACTATTTTACACATGGTGGATTAAAGAAGTGGCATTCAAGCAGAGACTTGGATGGAGAGAGAGAGAGCTGAGAAAGCTCGTGGCGGGAGAGCGTTGCTGGCAGCAGGGGTGGACCAGGCAGAGGAGCGTGCTGAGTGCTGTGATCAATGACAAGGAGGCCAATGAAGGGAGACGGAGAGGCGGAGACTTTACCAGGGGTTCATATCATGTTGGGCCTTGGAGGCCATGTGTGAACACTTAGGGTCCAAGTGTGATCAGAAAACCTTAGACTATTTGACTTGCATAGTTTACATGATCTGCTTTGTCCTAAAAGGCTGCTACATGGATCAGAGGCTGTGTGGAAGCAGACAGCAGTCAGGAGGGTGTTGCCGTCAACCACGGGAGGGATTATGGTCACGTGGACTAGAGGTGGTGGCAGTGGAGGCTGCGAGATGGTCAGGTTTTCAGAGCAGCAGGCTTTGTGGGGTGTACGTCAAAGAAAAGAGCAGATGATGACTGTCAGGTGTTTGACCTAAGAAACTGGCTGGATAGTGGTAAGATAAATTCAGATTTAGAACACTGGATGAGTGTCAAGGGGTTGGCGTGTGGGTGCGAGTGGATATCAAGAGTTCAGCTCTAGGGACTCCCCTGGGGGTGCAGTGGTTAAGAGCCCGCCTGCCAATGCAGGGGACACGGGTTTGAGCCCTGGTCCGGGAAGCCCGTGCGCCACAACTGCTGAGCCTGCACTCTAGAGCCCATGAGCCGCAACTACTGAGCCCACGTGCTGCAACTACTGAAGTCCAACACGCCTAGAGCCCATGCTCCGCAACGAGAGAAGCCACTGCAGTGCGAAGCCCGTGCACTGTAATGAAGAGTAGCCCCCGCTCGCCACAACTAGAGAAAGCCTGTGCACAGCAACGAAGACCCAATGCAGCCAAAAATAAAAAAATTGATTCTTAAAAAAAAAAAGTTCAGTTCTAGACACGTTAAGTTTTAGATACTCAAAGAGCATCTGTGAGGAAATGTTGAACAGACAGTTACATGTAAGTCTGGTGTTCAAGGGAGCGACTGAGGCTGGAGATAGAAATTTGGAAATCCTTATTGTATAGACATGGCAGTTAAGGCCATGGAATTTGTTGGAATGATCAAGCACTTATGTATAGAATGAAAAAAAGAGGCATGGGGTTTTAGCCAGGGAAGAAAGAGTGGCAGGTGCAGAGGAAGAAAACCAAGAGTGTGGCCCTGAGGCCCAGGACTGTGTTCACATCCTTACAGGTGAAGAAGGCCCCTTGTTCTCCAAGGTTATACATTTTCAGACCAACAGTGTTTTAGGTGTGGAAAGACGTTAGCCTTAATATTTTGCAAATTCTGCACTGAGACACGGGAGGATAATCCCCCAGTGTCATGCAGTGATCGCTTTTAGCTGATTGGGGATGATGCCCCAGTTGGAGAGATGATAGATGAGGCCTGAGGCAAGGGCTCTGTAATGAACTTGGAATTGTCATCAGCCGCTCTTATCTCTGGGCAGGAAAGGGAGGCACCAGGAACAGTCACAGGTATCAGATGCTGCTTCCTTCTCTCAGAAGCACTTCTCCCAGATGATCAGCCATTGAAAACGTTTATACAGCCCTTTCAGTACACATGATACAGTTCTAGACACTGGTAAGCTGCAGAGTGAGAAGATAAGGGGGCTCTCCTCCAAGATTTTTATGCCTCTAACTGGTGGAAGAAAATCCACAGCAAATGTGCATTTTCACGTAAAAATGAATTCAGAAGTTAGGTTTCTAGAAAAATCAGAAACGAAGTAGGTCCTAAAGCAATGTAGATGCTTCCTCAAGAGAGTGCAGTGAACTAGAACCACTAGCACAGGGTTGGACACATCTAATTAATATTTACTGAGTAAATTCACGCCTCTGCTTGTTCTCAGTGAGAGACCACTAATGGGATAAAGCAACAAAACTGAAAAGACGGAGGACTTTTCCAAGAATTTCAAATTAAGAAGTTATTCATGCAGGTGATACTGAGATTAATACCTATTATAAAACAGAATGCTCTTAAATATTCTATGATGAATGACTACTTTAATTAATCTTTATTCTACCACACTTCATCATGTGAAAACCCTCTGTCTTCCTGGAGCACATATTTTCAATATCTAAATGCAAGTGTAGCTGAGTAACACAGCAAGGGTGCTGGAAGCCGGTGACACTGACAGAAATTGAGGATGACTACATTTGAGGATCACTTTTTACTATTTTAATAATTTTTTTCCTTTCTTTTTTCCTTTTCCTCCCTCCCTCCCTTCCTCCCTTCCTTCCTTTTTCTGGCCGTAGTTGCTCTTTACATTAAAGTCAATTCAATGTTTAGTTATGACACACAGGGAACCCTTCTCTTTCACACTGGAGAGTGACCTGAAACATGTGGTCAGAAAATCTACATCAGTCCCTAAACAACAAGCAGATCTAAACTGTCAAAAATGAAAGAAGAAGTGAGATATTTTGGACTTTAAGAAATGACAGCATAACCAAATTAAACATATATGTGTGTGTGTGTGTGTGTGTGTGTGTGTGTGTGTACACATACATACACTCACTCACACACACACACACACACATTTACCTCTTTATCTACAACATATGGACTTACAGATTTTTACGCCAAGCCATACGTTCCTGTCTGGCATCATACAGCTCAAGCTTGATGAAAACTAGCCAGTCCCGTGGTGTGCTTCTTTGTTACGTGTTATCTAACTCCTATGAGTGAGAATTCCCATGGGATCAAGGAGAAAAACAAAGGAAGTGCTATAATGATCCTCTTGCAGTTGGTTTTGAGGGAGTGAAGGATGTGAAAACTTGGTGGAAACACAAAAATTCACTTTATAATAATAATTGGATGTCTCTGATATAACCAGTATTTTTGCTGGTGTTTTACATTTTAATTCATGACTTTGCATTAAACAAGATCCCAGAGTGGGAAAACACTGTGATAAAATTCTATGATTTTAAATATAGCGGGCAGCTGGAAAGAGAGTGTAGATGCGTGTGCTGATGTGAGGGGTGTGTAAGGAGCGTTCAGCTGTGGGTATTTTTGGTAACTATCTGCAAATCCTATAGAGCACATACCATGGGACAGAGACCATGCATCTCGTAGCTTTCACCATGTAATGGGTAAATTCCATGGGAAATCTCAAAAATAATTCTTGTAGGCAGGATGAGCAGCTCAGCTACAGAATTATTTTGGCTAACACTGATTCCTTTTCCGTTCATTTGGGAGATCAAATATTGAATTTAGCCTCAAAAGTGGATCATCCTCTGGGTGGCCCCAGGGGAAACGCTGAAGAGGTAGTTTTTCTTTTTTTCATTTTTTTTTTTTTTTTTTCCTTCCTGGCAGCAAAGGAATTCTAAAATTTGTTCCCAGATTCTTAGTAGTACGGCATCCGCTGCAGATGCGGTCACTCAATGAATAAACTCATCAGGTCGCTTCAGCCATGGGATTCTGTCCCGTCTCATAATTTGGATTCATCATCACAGATAGATTTATATATTTTTGCCACAGAGGGAGAGTATGTAGGCGACCCCTCACAACAGTACACGCTTCTTCGTTAGAGAAGGGCTGTGATTTGAGGGGGAAGCTTAGTGTCCAGTTCTTCCTGTTCTTGTCGCATTTGGGAAGGTGTGCTTCCAAGTCAGCATCCCTGGCCTTCTTCTTGTGCTCGGATGAGAGCTGCTGCCCAGTTCTCCTGGCACAGCACCCCTCCCTGAACCAGTGTCAGTGCGCAGTGGGCAATGCACTCATCAGGAGCTACCTGTCCACCATTCGGAAGTATTTACATTTCAAGTGAATGTCCACAGAGTTGCACTCTACTGAATGCAACATAGAAGATTCCGTTGGCACCATGCATTTATAGATGCTAAACAGAAACATGGGCAAATACGATACCGTCATCGCAAACATTACTTGAACTGGTTTTCCACTACTTTAGGGAGCAATAATGATAGATAGAAAACATCTTAATTATCAGGCTGTAAGAATGCCAACCCTAGTATTGCTTCAAGGGCATCTGATACCTTTAATTTTTACTCTTCTTTCTTCCAACTTGTCATCATAAATAGAGGGTTTGCGAGTTGTTTTTCCAAATTACTGAAAGTGACTTTTCACTGAGCTGATATGTCAGGAGAGTGTTTTGTTTTGTTTGATTAAAGTTTTTTTTATTGAAGTATAATTGATTTACAATGTCATGTTAGTTTCAGGTGTACAGCACAGTGACTGTTTTATATATATATATATATATATATATATATAAGAATCTGAATATATATATATAGAATATATATATATGAAAAAGAATATATATATATTCTTTTTCAGATTCTTTTCCCTTGTAGGTTATTGCAAAATATTGAGTAGAGTTCCCTGTGCTATACAGTAGGTCCTTGTCGTTTATCTGTTTTATATATAGTAGTGTGTATCTGTTAATCCCAACCTGTGAGGAGAGTGTTTTGAATGAATCTTCATGACCAGAGAAATGAGAAATACCTGGTGAACTACAAGAAGGGGACTATTTGAAAGAACATTAGGGAAAAGCCCACTTGCTTTGGAGCATCTGATGAAACGAGAGAGAGAGACAGAGAGAGAGAGAGAGAGAGAGAGAGAGAGAGAGGGAGAGTGTGTGTGTGTGTGTGTGTGTGTGTGTGTGTGTGTGTGTACACAGGCAGGTGCACAAAAACTCAGGCAGAAGTAGATGCCCATTTGGGGAGGTGATTTGCCACTTGAAAGAGAATTAAAAAAAAAACTAGCAACAACCAGATGTTATAATTCTGTTCCCAATGATACTACTGGCAGCTTTGTCTCTCCAGAGGAAAGGAAGGGAGTACATCTCTCCTGTGCTGAAGTATTGGAGGAAAACGACTGAAGCTTATTCTTGGCTGTACTTCACACAGAGTGCTTTACACAGAGCAGAAGCCCAATTAATGCTTGTGGAATTGAATTTATTGAATTGCGCTGAACGGAAAAGAGGACTCAAGGGACTTGGAGCCCTCGAGAGTATATTGCAAGAGGGTCAGTTTCAAGCAGAGACTAAAATTTTAAATCTCTGGATTTGTCTGTTGGGAACTGGAGATATATGTCTCAAATGGGAAACAAATAACAATTATACATATTGGAACTGCTGACATTTGTTCTGGTCAGTGATACACCATTTTTATCTGATATTTGAAAGAAAATATTAATTTCTAACTGTGACATTATTATAATACGTCTTGAGTCAAACTTTATTTTCCTTTAGATTTTTATGAATTTTTGAAAGATGAAAGCCAGGTAAAGTGATAGAAAATGACGTATTTTTTAATCAGTTAATTATGACTTCTAACAGAAAAAGTTTATCCACTAAATTTAAATTAATCTAAAATGCCAAAATATTTTTTGCATTGGCAAAATAGAGGCTTCTTTAAAATATTCTCATAAATCAATGATGATTAAAATCTTCCTCAAATTTTGAAGATAAACTCATATTTAGGTTGTGATAAAATATGAAAAATTTCACCATGAAAGTTGTTATTTTCATAAAATTATGACTGTGTGAGAACATCTCTCAGCCAAATTTATAGCAATAAATACTATAACCAATATAAAACAAAATATTGGAAAATTTGTTTAAAGATTTTTAAAAATAAGGTCAGTGGGGGAAAAATAAGGTTTTACCCCCAACAATAAAATATGCAGGGCAGTTGATGAGATGCTATTAGAATCCTACATAAAAAGATAAAGAACTGGATAAAATTTGTTTAAAGAGTTTTGTTGGTTTTCTTTTATGTTTTGGATACACTATACCAAGTATTTTTCTTTATGCATTTCTCTAATTCTTATAGTTATTAAATACTCCTTTATTTTTTTGTATCTGTAAGAAAATAACTACTAAAAACAAAATAGAATTCCTCTACCTGTTTTAAGGACACAAAGACAATATGTTTCTCAATATTTAATTTCTCACTTCTCAGATATCACGCAGACCTAGGATTCGTCTTCTATTAAATCTAGTAATTTCAGTTTAAAATAAAAGAAAAATGGGAAAAGCACAAACACATGGATACTAAACAACATGCTATTTAAAAAAATGGGTCAGTGAAGAAATCAGAGAGGAAATCAGAAAATACCTGGAGACAAATGAAAATGGAAACGCAACTCTCCAAAATCTATGGGATGCAGCAAAAGCACTTCTAAAAGGGAAGTTTATACTGATACAGGCCTACCTCGAGAAACAAGAAAAATCTCAAATAAACAACCCAAACTATCACCTAAAGGAATTAGAAAAAGAAGAACAAACAAAGCCCAAAGCCAACAGAAGGAAGGGAACAATAAAAATCACAGAGGAAATAAACAAAATAGAGACACCCCCCCAAAAAAATAGAAAAAAGATCCATGAAAAAAAGAGCTGGTTTTTGAAAAGATAAACAAAATTGATAAACATTTAGCCAGGCTCATCAAGAAGATAGAGGATCCAAATAAACAAAATAAGAATTAGAATAGGAGGAATAACAACCGATACCACAGAGATACAAAATATCATAAGAGAATACTATGAACAGTTATATGCCAGCAGATTGGACAACCCAGAAGAAATGGTCAAATTTATAGAAAGATACAACCCACCAAGACTGAATCAAGAAGAAACAGACAATTTGAACAGACTGATCACTAGTGGTAAAACTGAATTTGTAATAAAAATACTCCTAGCGGACGAAAAAGTCTGGGACCAGATGCAATAACATGGATGGACCTAGAGTATTACGCTTAGTGAAATAAGGCAGAAAGAGAAAGACAAGTAGTCTATTTTACCATTTATATGCAGAATTGAAAAAACAAAACAAAGGAATGTATACAACAAAACAAAAACAGACTCATAGATAAAGAGAAAAAATTAGTGTCTACCAGTAGGGAGAGGGAAGGGGGGAGGGGAAAGAGAAGTCTAGGGGATTAAGACCTACAAACTACTATGTATAAAATTAATAAGCTACAAGGATATATTGTACAGCACAGGGAAATATAGCCATCATTTTATAATAACTTTAAATGGAGAATAATCTCTAAAAATAGTGAATCACTATGTGGGACAGCTGAAACTAATATAATATTGTAAATCAACTATATGTCAATTAACCAAAATGAATCAAAAGCTGTTATGAGATGAAAGGGACAGTATCAAAAGTAATTTCACACGATTTATTTTTTTAAAAACATTTAGGCAGGGCTTCCCTGGTGGCGCAAGGGTTGAGAGTCCGCCTGCCGATGCAAGGGACGCGGGTTCATGCCCCGGTCCGGGAAGATCCCACATGCCGCAGAGCGGCTGGGCCCGTGAGCCATGGCCGCTGAGCCTGCGCGTCCGGAGCCTGTGCTCCGCAACGGGAGAGGCCGCAACAGTGAGAGGCCCGCGTACCGGAAAGAAAAAAAAATTTAGGCAGGTTTCTTTTTTTTTTAATTAATTAATTTATTTTTGCCTGTGTTGTGTCTTCATTGCTGAGCACAGCCTTTCTCTAGTTGCGGTGCGCGGGCTTCTCATTGCGATGGCTTCTCTTGTTGCGGAGTATGAGCTCTAGGTGCACAGGCTTCAATAGTTGTAGTTCGCTGGCTCAGTAGTTGTGTTGCACGGGCTTAGTTGCTCCGCAGCCTGTGGGATCTTCCCGGACCAGGGCTCAGAACCCCTGTCCCCTGCATTGGCAGGTGGATTCTGAACCACTGTGCCACCAGGGAAACCCTCACAAGATTTCTAATTGTTTTCTTTGAAAAAAACTAGCCCAATAACTTGCATTATTTTTATATCAAATTTTTGAAACTATTCAGTATAGATATTTAAACATGTAGAAAACCAGGCTCACAATAAATAATACTGTGAAAATAATCAGTTGCTACATCACTTTTTTGGTGATATGTCCCCACCGAAGGGATTTCTTTTTGATTAAGAAATAAAACAAAAGTTAAAGGACACATTAAAGATCATCTGATAATTTAGTGACTGCTTCATCTTTTCCACTGAATGTTCATTCCTTTGAATCAGTAAACAACAAAATAAAAGAAGTCACTGCAATGTCTTCAAAACACTACTTGTATTGAAAAAATGTGAATGAAATATATTTAGTGGTGACTATTTTGAAATATTATTACAATCTGAACGTTTGGGCACTTGGAACTGTATACACATGACAGAAAAAAATATTAAAGGAGTATTACCACAAAGACTATTTCCCCAACAGAAATTTAGAAAGGGATCTGGTCTGGTATCATTCGGGTTATACAAAATCCTTTAGGGCTTTTGTATAATCTTTCGGGTTATACAAAAACCTTCATTAAGAAAGAAGAATGCCAGCAAGCTTAATGAGTTGGAAGAGTTTTGAGTTTACTGATTGGAACATATAACAAGATAGATTTTCAGTGGGACTAGAAAATATGTCACGGATTACGAAAACTTGCATAAACAATGATGGTACCGGGTGTTAGACCCTTCCCCTTCCTTTCTTTCACACTAATACTAAGAGGAAGTTTAATGAGTGGAAAAGATAAAGTACCAACAGGCTTTAGATAAAATACAGCAGAGATGAGAAAAATGTAAAATAAGACAGTGAAAAGCCTCGACTGAAACATTGGAATTGGGTAACTACCGTATTATCGGTTGATAAAACTACCACAAAGGTGCATGTATGTGTGTGTGTGCGTGCGTGTGTTTAACCACGGACATATTGGTTTATCTACTACTGCGTTTTTCAAAGATCATATTTAAAAGCAAGTGATGCAGTATCACTAAACTATTTTCAGTATGAACTGGTCCTTTTCCATTTTCTCTTTGGAGAAAGAGAAAGTAAGGCTGGATTGCATGAAGAGAATAAAGCTGCTTTACTTGATCTTATCAGCCAACAGCAGAGGAAGGAAGAATTTCTAACAGCACCTCCATCATTGACTGCACTCGTTAGAGAAATAGAATTGTTGGTGAGTCATAAGGCCGCTAAGTTGCTCTAATGCAATGAGAGTTTTAGTGAGTGTTTTGACAGTGGAAGTGTGAATAAGGGCAGAGAAAATCTTTTAAGCCCATTTTTGACGGAAGCATAGCCATATACTTACTGAATAAGGTTAAAAAAAGGACAGAAGAGGGAGGAAAAGAATGAATAAATTTCATGATCAGGATAATGCTGAAAGCATTAGAAGATGCCAATGTCAATACAGTTATTAAATATGCTCTTTACACACATGTAGCGGTATCTCTGGCTAGCATGGAAGGTTTCCTTCCCCAATAGTCCTTCTTCAAACACTTGAAGTTGAAAGAAGATAAAGCTCAGTATCTCCAGGGACCTCTACTGTTTCCAGATTTAGACGATCAGCTCTAAGAATCAAAGCCTTGATCAAAGTTATGACTTCTGCTCTTGAAGCACAAACAAAGCTGTGAGAAAACTAAGATGCTTCTAAATTTTAACATAGAATCAGTATCACGGGAATGACAAGTTTAAAAATGGAAGTGTTCTACCTTTGGTTAGCATGAAATTAGCTTGGAAGAGACTAATTGGACATAGCTGCTTATAAATATGTTCCTGGATACACTTAGCCAAGAAGAATGACGGAGGAGCTCTTCGTTTGACTAATAACACATTTCATGTTCTTTAGTATCTTCATGTGTAGAAGCTGAAATAAATGAGCTATGAGTAAAGAATGGGGAGAACATTGGGAGATGCCAGGAAGCACCATTCCACTTAAACATTTCATGTGTGCCAAAACAATTTGTTCGAAATGCTGAATTCTGTACATTGAAGTTCTAGGCTACAGATCTGCGGACAGAACTAGTAAAAAAGAGTCAGTGAGCTTCGATATTGGCAGGCTGAAAGAGAGAAGGAGCTATCAGCCTAAAGTGAAACCCTCTGGAGGAATGAGGACTTTTCAGGAAGGGGATAGCAGGGTGAAAAGAAGGGATCCTTTTTTAGGGCTGTGGAGAATAGCAAAAGCTGCCCAAGGTAACAGGAATTTGCACTTCTGAAAGATTACTTCCGGGAAGAGTATTTCCCCCAGTGTGGACATGGACCGTGGGGTTTCTCATGCTGTTGTTTCGCAGCTGGAACACATCATCCAACAGGTCTGTGATGCTGCAAATGATTCCACCAGGCAGGGCACTTGGGGATTAATCAAAACCCAGCTGCATGGAGGAGAGTAGCTGTACCATACAGGCTGAAGCTAGCAAAGGGCCCTGTAAGCTGGTGTCTGTTCAGAGACTCCTCCAGAAAGCCTAACCCAGCTGCTGTGGCCACAAAGAAAAAGAGCTGGAAACCATAAGTCCTGGTCTTCCCACTCATGAACTACATCCCGGCATCCAATTAACTCGTCCACTTTTAAAGAGACAACCCTAGCATCTCTGCCCTTTGTAAGGACCTTCACTCTTCACATGTGTATTTAGCATGCTCCAAGGCTCCAAAACGTTCACGCAATTTTCTCCTGTCTGGTTTTGAGATACATCTGGGGAAAAGTTGGAACTTGCCATTTTGCAAGATGAAAAGCAGAAGCTAAATTTTAATTATCAGAAATATCAGGGTGTTCTGAGAACACTGTTCTCCATGTCAGTAAAACTTTTCGGTTCTTTTAAAAATCCTTCACGTGGTAGTTCAGAAAGACAAATTTTAATTTTAAAAGGGAACACGATGAGCTTATTCAATACTTTCATTTTATAGGCAATGAAAGGAGGTCTAGAGGGATTAAGTGACTTGCCTTAGGTCATCTTCATAAAGATGGAAAAAAAAAAGTCTTGAACTAATTCTCTAGATTTTAGATTGGGTGAAAAAAAAAGACTTTTCTTAATTCACTTTCTAACAAATCACTCACTTCGTCTCCCCAAGTTCAAAGCTTGCTGTCTTTCAATGCTCAATATTCCCTTGATCCAGAATTTGGCCACAAGAGGAGGGGGGGAGGGGGGCCTATTGAAGAATATACTTGTTTCCATGCTGCTTACATTTTCAACACAGCAGGAATAATAACAGAAATACAGTTTTGCAGGGGAAGGTCAAGGAGTGAGCTCATGAAGAAAAACAACTACCTCTAAACAAGCCGAAGAAAGCAGGGGTATGTAACAGATTTTGCTAATGGGCTGTGATTAAGTAAAATAAATGAGAGTTTGAGGTGGTCATAGAAAGACAGAGAGCCAGCCCACAAGAGTAAATATAAACAATACAGTCCGACAGAGAACGTCACATAGGTAGGAACAAAATATTGGGTGTCTCGGACAGGGAGTGTGCAGTAAGTGACGGTATTTAGATTTTGCTACAGAACCGTGTGTGCTGAGTCGATATTTCCAAATGGAATAGTTAATAATAAATTAATTAATTGGGATCCTGTTTCTAGTTTGATTCAGAAAAACATTTATTATTTTCTTTAGCGAATAACGTAAGTCTTTTTAAATGTCGAAATTTGTAAAAATGCTAATTTTGTTCAGGCTCTCACTGAAGGTCACAGAGTAGCCAATCGACGTGCACTTGTAAAATGCAATCACCTTATTTCCACTGACTCCACTGACAGGGAATGAAATCTAACACAGTTAACAAGTATTTATTAAGTTAACAGCTCATGTTAACATGTGAAACCTAACCTCCCGCTCATTAGGATGAAATGAGTGTGTTATTAGAAATTACATTATAGGTCAAGCAGAAGAGAGCAGCACGTAATCTTCTTGCTGAATAAATAAATAACTATTTGTGGACTGATTTCCTAAAGGAGATATCAATTGAAACAAGTGATTAAAGTTGACAATGGAATTGTACAAGTGACCCTAATGAATGAATTTTCTAATCATGTTCATGTTTGTGGACATTAGCCCTGTTTGCACAGAGTGAATAACTAAGCATGCCTTACGACAGACACCCATAATTGGATGCAAATGGTGCTCAGTTACCTATTCTGTGGCGTCGGTGAATTCTGACAAATAATCTTATCTTCAGCTGGGGAAAGTTCAAATTTTCCTTTTTTTTTTTTTTAAAGCTGCCACTGACTTGGTGACTATTGACTTGGCAAAGCTCCTCACCAGATCCCAGATAAAGCCGCCCATTGACAAAACATCAAAACTTCTCCTGCAGTTTTGGATTAAGGACTCGAACCTTAAAGAAAAAGAAAAAAACAAACACGTTCTACATCCCAAGCCCCTTCTCTTTGTAAATATGATAAACCCAGGGCTATTTGGCCCATACTCTGTGACAGCAGGAAGATAATGTCACTCTTCACATAAGTTCTTACTTATTGGCTACCTTCTGATGGATTTATCGGCTGCCAGCAAATAATGGATAACAATTTTGGCAAAGGCGGTCATGCCAGGCCTGTACATGAGATCCTCCCCGTGAAGAGTCAGGGAGTCCCAATGGCACAGACACGTGACAGACTCAGAACTACGCTAATGCTTCTGTCTGTCTCCTCAGCCCACACGTATCTAGGGTACAACGTGCTACTTCTCAATCTGATGACCGGTCCATTTATGGGCTTAGATTAAAGGGTGATGTTACTGTGTCGTCAGGAACTTTGAAATTGGTAATAACGTCACTGCCTCATGTCTGATGAACTGAGATCAGCTCATTAGCCAAAAGTGTTAGAAATTTATAGTTGGTCGCATTTTCTTTGCAGGGTTTCCAGGAAAAACGTTCTTCTAATCTGCTAAAACCCATTTTTTAAACTTCTCAAAGATGTATGAAGGATTAACGAGCCTGTTTCTTTTCTCCTACATTTAAAATATAACATGTTATGTTCGATGCTTTTTACCGGTATTTTTATGAGCAATAAAAGGGCTTTCCTCCATGTATATTACATATTTTTAAAAGGGTGAAAAAATGATAAATTATTTCAAAAGTTTTAATGAAACATCAAGGGGGGTTATACTATGTGGGACTGTCGTGGGCAGCTACAATATTTTAACCTATAGCCTGCTTCCTTGTTCTGATTAAGCATTTATCAAGCCTAATACAAATCAAATGCAGAATCAAGCCCGAACACGAACCAAAGCATTTTCCTTTTGTGTTCGTGAGAACACTTCACGTGGGATTAGTATTTTCATAAAATCACAAATAGAAATGTCAATGAATTTTATATGACGTAGATGAAATTGCAGTGGCAAAAATTTTTGTATGCACTGACACGTAATCTGGAACCCCCAAAAAACTGATGGGTCCTAAGAGGAAGGAGAGGTGAATAATGTCTGCTTTCATATTTTTCCAAATGTGTCCTAGATGTCTAAAATTCATTAGCTATATCATTGTGGGATAATGTTCAGATCCGTTCTACAGGTATACAGTTGTTGGGGGCAGAAAACCACAAAATGAGTTCAGAGTGTGATTTAATGAACAGGACTACAGTTGTTCTTTATATTTACTTAGAGTCACGTGAGAATGTAGACGTTGATTCTCACGTTTATAGAACATCTTTTTTTGTCATTTGAAATTCATTTTTATTCAGTCTTTTTCATTTAAGCATGCTTCAATGTATTTATAATAAATGAAAGTACATATAAACCTTCCAGAACATCTCTGGGAATTCGGAATTATATTAATAACACTCTTAATGTCATTTATTTGACATGGGATCTGATTATGCCATTAAAGACCTAGTTCCTCTGATACTCACACAGGGATTAGAAATAACTGAATTGGGGAAACATCCCAGAAATGAGGAATAGTTATTTTTAAATTCAGCGGTAGAATTCACACTTTTAAAATGGTACAATTCACAGTACCTCCTCTTCAGGAATGTTAAATCTTGTTTGAGAGGAAATTCATATATTCATGATAAATTAGAAAACAATTTGGAAGCAATATATAAAATTTATACAGAGCTGCAGGCTGTAGGTGCCATTCTGAGGCAATTCAGAACATGAGCGGTGTTCGTTCAGGCAAACTTCACGGCGCGCGCAAATCTCGTGCATGTTAAAGATCCGTCGCATTGTCATTAGCAGAGACGATAAAGAAGACCAGACGCCAAGACAAATGAGAGCTTGTCAGGGGGCAAAACCGGCCATGAGTGTTGAACAGAGGAAACAAGCTCTCAGCTGAACATTGTAAGACTGAAAATGTAAAATGCAGTCAGTTCATACAGGCCCTGGAGGCTGGGCAGAGGCTTTGAAATTTGTTCTATACGCAAAAAGTAGCCAACAGGTTGTGAACAAAGAGAATACACGGTAAAGTGACTCTGTTGTGAACCTGACAACCATGAGATAAACTGGTGACACTCAGAAACTAGGTGGTCAGCTGTTAAAAGATGTGAAATGAGGTGTTGATGGTCCACATTGTTTTGTTTGTAGCTACTTCATTTTCAATAGTGAAAACCTAGAAAGGACCCAAACACCCAGAAAAAGATGAATGAATAAACTAAAAGTGGTACATCCAAAGATAAGAAGAGATGAGTTACCCCTATGTATCACAGATGAATCATAAATACTTATAAAACAAAAGAAATCAGAAGAAAAAACAGTAAATGGTTTAGGATGCCAATCAGATAAATTCAAGAAAATGCAAAGGTAGACTGGTGGTCATATGACACAGGAACAAAGAAACCAACAGGAACTTTATGAAGAACGTATACTGTACTAGGTCTTAGTAGCTAAATGGGTGTGGGACGAGAAAAAGATGCAATATAGGTGACCGCAAACGATGTATCTGGGGGAAGCAGGGCAACATGGCAGCCATGGACAGAAAGGGAGAGCTGACCAGGGATTCATTTTTGATGCTCACATACCCTCAGGCTTGACTTCACAAACCTGACCACCTTACTGGACATGTTCTGTGAACAACTGGAAATAAATTACAGATAAAAGTTTGAGCAGAAACTGCAGCTTTCATAACGAGCACATAGGCAACCACTGGGATGGCAAGAGTAGCTGAGCAATTCAAGGAACTGGATAAAGAAAGAAGAAAATGGAAACTTCGGGAATTCTACACAAGAGAACTAGTAGATACAGAATGGATAAGCAACAAGGTCCTACTGCAGAGCACAGAGAACTATATTCAATATACTATGATAAACCATAACGGAAAAGAATATTAAAAAAGAATATATATGTATAAATGAATCACTCTGCTGTACAGCAGTGATTAACACAACATTGTAAATCAACTATACTTCAATTAAAAAATGAGAAAAAAAGAGATAATTAGTAGAAAGACAAGCAAAATAGGAATTAAAGAAGGAGAAAATAAGAAAGATATTCGAGGGACTTCCCTAGTGGTCCAGTGGTTAAGACTTTGCCTTCAGGATTCCCTGATGGCCCAGTGGTTAAGAATCCACCTGCCAAGGCAGGAGACAGGGGTTCGAGCCCTGGTCCGGGAAGATCCCACATGCCACGGAACAACTAAGCCCGTGCACCACAACTACTGAGCCTGCACTCTAGAGCCCACGAGCCACAACTACGGAGCCTGCACACCTAGAGCCCGTGCTCTGTGACAAGAGAAGACACCTCAACGAGAAGCCCATGCACCGCAATGAAGAGTACCCCCATCTGCCGCAATTAGAGAAAGCCCGTGCACAGCAATGAAGACCCACACAGCCAAAAATAAATAAATAAATTTATTAAAAAAGACTTTGCCTTCTAATGCAGGGTATGTGGGTTTGATCACTGGTCGGGGAGCTAAATCCCACGTGCCTTGTGGCCAAAAAACCAAAACATAAAACAGAAGCAATACTGTAACAAATTCAATAAAGACTTTAAAAATGGTCTACATTAAAAAAATCTTTACAAGGAGCTTCAAGATGGCAGAAGAGTAAGACGTGGAGATCACCTTCCTCCCCACAGATACATCAGAAATACATCTACACGTGGAACAACAACTACAGAACACCTCCTGAACGCTGGCAGAAGACCTCAGACCTCCCAAAAGGCAAGAAACTCCCCACGTACCTGGGTAGGGCAAAAGAAAAAAGAATAAACAGAGGCAAAGGATAGGGACGGTACCTGCACCAGTGGGAGGGAGCCGTGAAGCAGGAAAGGTGTCCACACACTAGGAGCCCCTTCGCGGGTGGACACTGCGGGTGGCGGAAGGGGAGCTTCGGGGCCGTGGAGGAGAGCGCAGCCACAGGGGTGCGGAGGGCAAAGCGGGGAGATTCCCGCACAGAGGATCGGTGCCGACCGGCACTCACCAGCCCGAGAGGCTTGTCTGCTCACCTGCCGGGGCAGGCGGGGCTGGGAGCTGAGGCTCGGGCTTCGGTCGGAGCGCAAGGAGAGGACTGGGGTTGGCGGCGTGAACACAGCCTGCAGGGGGTTAGTGCGCCATGGCTGGCCGGGAGGGAGTCCGGGGAAAAGTCTGGAGCTGCCGAAGAGACAAGAGACTTTTTCTTCCCTCTTTGTTTCCTGGTGCGCGAGGAGAGGGGATTCAGAGCGCTGCTTAAAGGAGCTCCAGAGATGGGCGCGAGCCGCGGCTAACAGCGCGGACCCCAGAGACGGGCGGGAGACGCTAAGGCTGCTGCTGCCGCCACCAAGAAGCCTGTGTGCGAGCGCAGGTCACTCTCCACACCCCCTTCCGGGGAGGCTGTGCAGCCCGCCGCTGCCAGGGTCCCGGGATCCAGGGACAACTTCCCCGGGAGAACGCACGGCGCGCCTCAGGCTGGTGCAACGTCACGCTGGCCGCTGCCGCCGCAGGCCCGCCCCGCACTCCGCGCCCCTCCCTCCCCCCCGGCCTGAGTGAGCCAGAGCACCCAAAATCAGCGGCTCCTTTAACTCCACCCTGTCTGAGTGGGAACAGACGCCCTCTGGAGACCTACACGCAGAGGTGGGGCCAAATCCAAAGCTGAGCCCGGGAGCTGTGCGACCAAAGAAGAGAAAGGGAAATCTCTCCCAGCAGCCTCAGGAGCAGGGGATTAAAGCTCCACAATCAACTTGATGTACCTGCATCCGTGGAATACATGAATAGACAATGAATCATCCCAAATTGAGGAGGTGGACATTGGGAGCAACTGAAGACTTGGGGTTTGCTTTCTGCTTCTAATTTGTTTCTGGTTTTATGTTTACCTTAGTTTACTATTTAGAGTTTATTATCACTGGTAGATTTGTTTATTGATTTGGTTGCTCTCTTCCTCCTTTTTTTCTTTTATATAGAGATATATATTTTTTTGCTTTTTCTCTTTTTTGTGAGTGTGTATGTGTGTGCTTCTTTGTGTGATTTTGTCTGTATAGCTTTGCTTTTACCATTTGTCCTAGGGTTCTGTGGGTCCTTTTTGTTTGTTTGTTTTTTGTATAGTTTTCAGCCCTTGTTATCACTGGTGGTTTGTTTTTTGGTTTGGTTGCTCTCTTGTTTCATACTTTTTTTCTTCTTTTTTTATTACTTTTAATTTCTTTATTTTTAATAATTTTTTTAATTTTAAAAACTTTATTTTATATACTTTTTCTTTCTTTCTTTCTTTCTTTCTTTATTTCTCCCTTTTCTTCTGAGCAGTGCGGCTGACAGGGTCTTGGAGCTCCTACCGGCTGTCACACCTGAGCCTCTGAGGTGGGAGAGCTGAGCTCAGGACACTGGTCCACCAGAGATCTCCTGGTCCCCCGTAATATCAATAGGCGAGAGCTCTCGCAGAGATCTCTGTCTCAACACTAAAACCCAGCTCCACCCAATGGCCAGCAAGCTACAGTGCTGGACACGCTATGCCAAACAACTAGCAAGACAGGAACATAACCGCACCCATTAGCAGAGAGTATGCCTAAAATCATACTAAACTCACAGACACCCAAAAACACAGCACTGGACGCAGTCCTGCCCAAAAGAAAGACAAGATCCAGCCTCATCCACCAGAACACAGGCACCAGTCCCCTCCACCAAGAAGCCTACACAACCCACTGAACCAACCTCACCCACTGGGGGCAGACACCAAAAACAACGGGAACTACAAACCTGCAGCCTGTGAAAAGGAGACCCCAAACACAGTAAGTTAAGCAAAATGAGAAGACAGAGAAACACACAGCAGATGAAGGAGCAAGGTAGAAACGCACCAGACCTAACAAATGAAGAGGAAATAGGCAGACTACCTGAAAAAGAATTGAGAGTAATGATAGTAAAGATGATCCAAAATCTTGGAAATAGAATAGAGAAAATGCAAGAAACGTTTAACAAGGAGCTAGAAGAACTAAAGAGCAAACAAACAATGATGAACAACACAATTAATGAAATTAAAAATTCTCTAGAAGGGCTCAAGAGCAGAATAACTGAGGCAGAAAAACGGATAAGTGACCTGGAAGAGAAAATAGTGGAAATAATTACTGCAGAGCAGAATAAAGAAAAAAGAATGAAAAGAACTGAGGACAGTCTCAGAGACCTCTGGGACAACATTAAATGCACCAAAATTCGAATTATAGGGGTCCCAGAAGAAGAAGAGAAAAAGAAAGGGACTGAGAAAATATTTGAGGAGATTATCGTTGAAAACTTCCCGAATATGGGAAAGGAAATAGTTAATCAAGTCCATGAAGCACAGAGAGTCCCATACAGGATAAATCCAAGGAGAAACACGCCAAGACACATATTAATCAAACTATCAAAAATTAAATACAAATAAACAAATATTAAAAGCAGAAAGGGAGGGCTTCCCTGGGGGTGCAGTGGTTGCGAGTCTGCCTGATGATGCAGGGGACACAGGTTCGTGCCTCGGTCCGGGAGGATCCCACATGCCACAGAGTGGCTAGGCCCGTGAGCCATGGCCACTGAGCCTGCGCGTCTGGAGACTGTGCTCCATAATGGGAGAGGCCACAACAGTGAGAGGTCCGCGTACCACAAAAAAACAAACAAACAAACAAACAAAAAACCAGTAAGGGAAAAACAACAAGTAACACATAAGGGAATCCCCACAAGGTTAACAGCTGGTCTTTCAGCAGAAACTCTGCAAGCCAGAAGGGAATGGCAGGACATATTTAAAGTGATAAAGGAGAAAAAACTACAACAAAGATTACTCTAACCAGCAAGGATCGCATTCAGATTTGATGGAGAAATTAAAACCTTTACAGACAAGCAAAAGCTAAGAGAATTCAGCACCACCAAACCAGCTTTACAACAAATGCTAAATGAACTTCTCTAGGCAGGAAACACAAGAGAAGGAAAAGACCTACAATAACAAACCCAGAACAATTAAGAAAATTGTAATAGGAACATACATATTGATAATTACCTTAAATATAAATGGATTAAATGCTCCAACCAAAAGACATAGACTGGCTGAATGGATACCAAAACAAGACCCATATATATGCCGTCTACAAGAAACCCACTTCAGACCTAGTGACACATACAGACTGAAAGTGAGGGGATAGAAAAAGATATTCCATGCAAATGGAAATCAAAAGAAAGCTGGAGTAGCAATTCTCATATCAGACAAAATAGACTTTGAAACAAAGACTACTACAAGAGACAAAGAAGGACACTACATAACGATCAAGGGATCAATCCAAGAAGAAGATATAACAATTGTAAATATTTATGCACCCAACATAGGAGCTCCTCAATACATAAGACAAATACTAACATCCATAAAAGGGGAAATCGACAGTAACACAATCATAGTAGGGGACTTTAACACCCTACTTTCACCAATGGACAGATCATCCAAAATGAAAATAAATAAGGAAACACAAGCTTTAAATGATACATTAAACAAGAGGGACTTAACTGATATTTATAGGACATTCCATCCAAAAACAACAGAATACACATTCTTCTCAAGGGCTCATGGAACATTCTCCAGGGTAGATCATATCTTGGGTCACAAATCAAGCCTTGGTAAATTTAAGAAAACTGAAATTGTGTCAAGTATCTTTTCATACCACAACACTATGAGACTAGATATCAATTACATGAAAAAATCTGTACAAAAAAAATACAAGCACATGGAGGCTAAACAATACACTACTTAATAACCAAGTGATCACTGAAGAAATCTAAGAGGAAATCAAAAAATACCTAGAAACAAGTGACAATGAAAACACGATGACCCAAAACCTATGGGATGCAGCAAAAGCAGTTCTAAGAGCGAAGTTTATAGCAATACAATCCTACCTTAAGAAACAAGAAGCATCTCAAATAAACAACCTAACCTTACACGTAAAGCAATTAGATAAAAAAGAACAACAACAACAAAAAACCAATGTTAGCAGAAAGAAAGAAATCATAAAGATCAGATCAGAAATAAATGAAAAAGAAATGAAGGAAACAAAAGCAAAGATCAATAAAACTAAAAGCTGGTTCTTGGAGAAGATTAACAAAATTGATAAAACATTAGCCATACTCATCAAGAAAAAAAGGGAGAAGACCCAAATCAATAGAATTAGAAAAGAAAAAGGAGAAGTAACAGCTGACACTGTAGAAATACAAAGGATCATGAGAGATTACTACAGGCAACTATATGCCAATAAAATGGACAACCTGGAAGAAATGGACAAATTCTTAGAAATGCACAACCTTCCAAGACTGAACGAGGAAGAAATAGAAAATATGAACAGACCAATCACAAGCACTGAAATTGAAAGTGTGATTAAAAATCTTCCAAATTGGAAAAGAAGAAGTAAAGCTGTCACTGTTTACAGATGACATGATAGTATACACAGAGAATCCTAAAGATGCTACCAGAAAACTACTAGAGCTAATCAATGAATTTGCTATAGTAGCAGGATACAAAATGAATGCACAGAAATCTCTTGCATTCCTATACACTAATGATGAAAAATCTGAAAGTGAAATTAAGAAACTGCTCCCATTTATCATTGCAACAAAAATAATAAAATATCTAGGAATAAACGTACCTAAAGAGACAAAAGACCTGTATGCAGAAACTTATAAGACACTGATGAAAGAAGTTAAAGATGACACAAATAGATGGAGAGATATACCATGTTCTTGGATTGGAAGAATCAACATTGTGAAAATGACTCTACTACCCAAAGCAATCTACAGATTCAATGCAATCCCTATCAAACTACCACTGGCATTTTTCACAGAACTAGAACAAAAAATTTCACAATTTGTATGGAAACACAAAATACCTCGAAGAGCCAAAGCAATCTTGAGAAATAAAAATGTAGCTGATGGAATCAGCCTCCCTGACTTCAGACTATACTACAAAGCTACAGTAATCAAGACAGTATGGTACTGGCACAGAAACAGAAATATAGATCAATTGAACAGGATAGAAATCACAGAGATAAACCCACGTACATATGGTCACCTTATCTTTGATAAAGGAGGCAAGAATATACAGTGGAGAAAAGACAGCCTCTTCAATAAGTGGTGCTGGTAAAACTGGACAGGTACATGTAAAATATGAAATTAGAACACTCCCTAACACCATACACAAAAATAAACTCAAAATGGATTAAAGACCTAAATATAAGGCAAGACACTATCAAACTCTTAGAGGAAAACATAGACAGAACACTCTATGACATAAATCACAGCAAGATCCTCTTTGACCCACCTCCTAGAGAAATGGAAATAAGAAATAAATAAATAAATAAATGGGACCCAATGAAACTTAAAAGCTTTTGTACAGCAAAGGAAACCATAAACAAGACGAAAAGACAACCCTCAGAATGGGAGGAAATATTTGCAAATGAAGCCACTGACAAAGGATTAATCTCCAAAATTTACAAGCAGCTCATGCAGTTCAATAACAAAAAAACAAACAACCCAATCCAAAAATGGGCAGAAGACCTAAATAGACATTTCTCCAAAGAAGATACACAGATTGCCAACAAACACATGAAAGAATGCTCAACATCATTAATCATTAGAGAAATGCAAATCAAAACTACAATAAGATATCATCTCACACTCGTCAGAATGGCCATCATGAAAAAATCTGCAAACAATAAATGCTGGAGAGGGTGTGGAGAAAAGGGAATCCTCTTGCACTGTTGGTGGGAATGTAAATTGATACAGCCACTATGGAGAACAGTACGGAGATTCCTTAAAAAACTACAAATAGAACTACCATACGACCCAGCACTCCCACTGCTGGGCATATACCCTGAGAAAACCATAATTCAAAAAGAGTCATGGGGCTTCCCTGGTGGCGCAGTGGTTGAGAGTCCGCCTGCCAATGCAGGGGATACGGGTTCGTGCCCCGGTCCGGGATGATCCCATATGCCGCGGAGAGGCTGGGCCCGTGAGCCATGGCCGCTGAGCCTGCGTGTCCAGAGCCTCTGCTCCGCAGAAGAGGCCACAATGGTGAGAGGCCCGCATACCGCAAAAAAAAAAAAAAAAAAAAAAAAAAGTCATGTACTAAGATGTTCATTGCAGCTGTATTTACAATAGCCAGGACATGGAAGCACGCTAAGTGTCCATCAACAGATGACTGGATAAAGAAGATATGGCACATATATATAACGGAATATTACTCAGCCATAAAATGGAATGAACCTGAGTTATTTGTAGTGAGGTGGATGGATCTAGAGTCTGTCATACAGTGAAGTAAGTCAGAAAGAGAAAAACAAATACCATATGCTAACACATATATATGGAATTTAGGGGAAAAAAAAAAAGGTCATGAAGAACCTAGGGGCAAGACAGGAATAAAGTCACAGATCTACTAGAGAATGGACTTGAGGACACGGGGAGGCGGAAGGGTTAGCTGGGACAAAGTGAGAGAGTGGCATGGACATATATACACTACCAAAGGTAAGGTAGATAGCTAGTGGGAAGCAGCCGCATAGCACAGGGAGATCAGCTCTGTGCTTTGTGACCACCTAGAGGGGTGGGAGAGGGAGGGTTGTAGGGAGGGAGGGTGGTAGGGAGGGAGGGTGGTAGGGAGGGAGGGAGACGCAAGAGGGAAGAGATATGGGAACATATGTATATGTATAACTGATTCAGTTTGTTATAAAGCAGAAACTAACACACCATTGTAAAGCAATTATACTCCCATAAAGATGTTAAAAATCAAAAATCTTTAAAAGAATGATATTTGAAGAGCTAAGGGATGCCACGGAAGAGAGTGCTAGGAAGGAGAGGGTCATTTTGTCAGAAGCAGCAAGGACGGGGAGTATAAAGAAAATCTGTCTGGATTTAAGGTTCCTTATTTGTTTTACGAGAATTGTAAAAAAAAAAAAAAATAGCTTAAAAGGGTTGACTGGGAAGGGGTCATTTAGCACAAATGTTAGTTTCTTAAGATGGTAAGGTTTCAATTTATATTTTATATGCATTTTCCTCGTATTAGGGAAATGAGCAAACCGCTCACTTCTTAGTTTGTTTCTTCCTGGAATTTAGCAGTTCAGCTGAACTAATCGAAGTTTCTGAGCTTACGAACAGCTGCAACTTCGTATTTAAATTGCATGTGCTGTCTGTCCTCCTCAATGTTCCACTAACAATCCATCTTACTTTCAAGTCTGACAATTTCCGAAGCGTACTGACCACCCACAGAGAGTATGCCTTCAGAAGGGAAAGCCCTGTAAGACCTGTGTTGAGTGAAGCAAAAATGCTTAGACTGTAGTCAATACTATTAGAACTGAACTGGGATAAGGGTACAGTGATTCAGAAGAATTAGTTCCATTATTTTTCCTGATGCTCCAGGAAAACAACAGAATGGAGAGATTTGTGATGGCCATTGGATACTCTGCTCTGTAGTCGAGCATCCTCACTACAGAATTTCACTAAAAGTGCAGTTCAACACTGCACGTAGAGCTGAAGACTGCACCAACTCTTCAGACACTGAAGATTTTCCAGATAAATGGTTCAGCTTCCTTTAAGTAAGAATAATGGGCAGGACTGTATTCTACTTGGTTTATAATAGAGACTTCTGAAAAGAATTGATTTTTTTCTAATACTAGAGTAGGACATGGGTTAGTCCTACACATTAGAATAAACGGCTGGACTTTAATAATCTTAAATTCAAAACGGCAAAAGTAGCCCCACAGTGAATATTGCCATTAGAAGCCTCTCAATATCAACATAAATCCTATATATAAGAGACTGAGATTGCAACTGATTTTTTTTTTCTTATTCCCACTGAACAGTTTTGTATTTAAGTGGTCTTTCTTTTTTCTTTGAAAAATCTGATTCCCATCCATAAATATTTCTAAATCAGGGGAGCGTGCCTTTAAATTAAGTCTGTTCCTGAAGTGACCCATATCTGGCCATTGGGTAACCTGTATCAGGTAGTACCACATGTTCACAATCAACCCCAGCATGCACCCTTTGGGCTGATAACTAAAATGTGACAATTCTGATAATTAAACCACCTAAAGCCAGCAGCTGATGTCTTGCATTAATTCAAAACAGCATAAGGTGAAACTCAGCACACTATCCAATTACCAGCGACATGGTTATATACGCTCTCAGCCACGCGCTGTGGCTTTCCTCAGATACGCTAAACCTGATGTCTGACAAAAACTGTAATTTACACAAATAAAGGGGGTGGTGGATGGGTTGTAGCCTGTTTAACAGAGTCCCTCTGAAGCGTCTCTTGATTAGCAAGGCTGAGAGAGGCCAGAGGATGACATTTTCCAATCAACCTGACATTCACTGAGAAATTATATTTTTCTGTATCATTCATTAAGAGACAGTGGAGTTCAGATTTTTGATTTATATGGAAAATCCCAATTAATTAAAATAATGAAGAAGAAAAATAAAAGCAAATTACTTTTATACTGGGGTATAATTTTTTTTTTGAATCTTCTAAACTGTATTTGCAACTGACAAAAACATCTGGAACTGACAAAAATCTTCCTAGAGACAAGGCCCTCAGCAGAGTCTGTCCCCACCATAAAATTTTACATCAACTGTACAGGACAAAATTAGCAATGAGGGATCTTTGGCACTAGAATGGGTAATTCCTTAGCTGTTCATACAATATCTAAACTGCACATCACGTGACATTAAACTGCTGGTTAACAGTTAAATTTTACATTTAAATTATCTTAAGAAGTTGGAAGTCCTAGCTAAGTTTTTCAGTATCAATATGCTAATCGTATCGAACACTTACGCCTGAGGTAGAGACTTCTGTAAGAGATTTATTGAAGAGAACACAATTGAGAGTACAATAAAGAAAAACACTTCCAATCTTGGAATCATATAGTCAAATGTCTTTGCTGGTTCAACAAGCCAACCCTGAAGTGCAGAACTCTTACTTCTTTTATTTCTGTAGAGATTTTGCACAGGAATAGGGCTTTCTTTTGTTTGGACATCTGAATTCTGGAATACGTGGATTGCATCTTTCAAAAGTACGATTATTAACATGGAATGTGCATGAAGCAAACTCCCTTAACATCATTATTAAAAATAACAAAAACAACACAACTGCGTTAGAGACAAAAACAAATAAAATCTTTTAAACTCTCCATGATATGTGGCCAGAATGAGTGACAAGAATGCAAGTCAACCTAATGATTCTAACCTTTGACGGTGACTGTGAATTACTACAGATTTTTGATATACAGGTGAGTTGACATTTTATTGCCAAACTCTGCACTGTGCAGGGGCTTGATTATTTTCAGGCGGTAAGACCCTTTGTGAAATTACATGATTTTATCTAATTTTATCTTTATGTAAAAAGATAAAAGTAACCTAATATCTGGAAACTTCCAATCAAAATGACCAGCAACTGTGTATCTCTGACTTCAGGTACTCTTCTTCACAGTTGGGAAAGAACTTTCCTTTATAAAAAGGCATTTCCTGGGCTTCCCTGGTGGCGCAGTGGTTGGGAGTCCGCCTGCCGATGCAGGGGACACGGATTCGTGCCCCGGTCTGGGAGGATCCCACGTGCCGCGGAGCGGCTGGCCCGGTGGGCCATGGCCACTGGGCCTGCGCGTCCAGAGCCTGTGCTCCGCAGCGGGAGAGGCCACAATGGTGAGAGGCCCGCGTACAGCAAAAAAAAAAAAAAAAAAAAAAAAAAAAAAAAAAAAAGGCATTTCCTGAAGTAGGTTCAAGTATAACATACTTGCCTTTTACCAAACACTGGATGGCCAAAAATTTATCCTAAACTATAGGTATTATTTTTAGAAGTGTACTGTCTCTTAAATGAGACAGAAAACATAAGGCCTGGACATGTATAAGCTTAATGGGTAAAGCATAGGTATGACTAATAGGAAAAACATTTAGGTCCATTCTTGTATACTGGGATATAATTTTAACATTTATATGCATAGATTCCATTAGCAGTAAAGGAAGTGAAGGATTTCAGCGCTCTTCCAAAATGCAGCCAGAAAATATGACAATGGGGCTCACAGCTTCGAAGATTGTAGCTTTATGCATCTTTGTTGTGCAAAAGCTGGTGCAGTGAAGAGGAACATCACTAATTTTAGGATAAATTTCCAGTTATTACCTATTCAATTCAATTGCGCACATCTGCTCCCTGCCATCACTACCACCACGACTGCATGTCAGCAAATGCCCCAAGTGCACAGCACATGAAGACAATGGATTTGATCTGAGCTGTATTTGTCCTTTTCACGCTGTCTATCTACATGTCTGTCGAGGCTGGGCTCCATCAGAGAACAAGGCTAGACGTAACAACCTAAAGTTGAGCCCTAGCTATTCAGGATTACTGCATGACTTTGACGGCTCGCCTTTTCCTCACATGTACCTATGTAGTGTGTGTATTGTAGGCATGAAATAGCTTAAAGTCAAACCTCTGAGGTCCTCCAATCAATGGAGGATGCTCGATAGTTTAAAAGAGAAAGAATGATTTGAATTCAAGATTTCTGTACCATTTGGTAGCTTATTCTAGGTGGTTGCCAATTTTCAAGCTGTGCCTGATCTTCAAAAAATCAAGCGGTGTAACATTGAGTGCACCCTGCAGTGCGAGGGGCTGATCAGAGGGTGGGTAGAACACAGACATGAACCTGGGTATCAAGCACTGGACTTGGAAGTTTGTAGTCAAGTACATCGGAGGAAAGCAAATGTCCTTAGAAATACATGAAGCAGTTGTAGGCGTGATTTAAAGCAGGATTCAAAGAAACATCCTTACTAGTGCAGATTAGATAGAAGGGCAAAGACAAGAAGCAGAAAGAAGAAAAGTAAAATGAAAAAAGAGAGTCTGTATAGAACTAGGATAGATATGTATCCATCTAGATTAAAGGATAGATTAGGGGTAATGACGAGAAATTGGAAATATTCATTAGAAACACAATGTGTTTTGTTGAGTATATCATATGCTTAAGTTAACAGCCTAGCAAATCATATTTAGTTATTAATCCACCCTGTATATTTTAAGATTTTTCTGGCTGTAAAATGTCCTGTTTTTGTTTTGTTTGTTTTAAGTCACTTAGATACATGTAAAGACAGTTAAATTGGGTAGACCTGACCGTAGCTGCAGCTTAGAGTCTGGCGTCCAGAACAGACAGTCTAGTTTCACAGCATCCATTATGATTGAGTCTACTGGACTGGCACTTAGGATAAATAAGGTAAGCAGAAAGAAAAACTTTTTAAAGTGTACTGTATAAGGAGTGACAAAATAAAACAGGAAAGTATTTAAAGTGCTTGCTGGGCTCTTACGTGCCAAATTTCTTCAAGGTAGCTATTTTCTCTAGCTACCAGATTTTATTTATGTTGGCTCAGTGTAAAACTTTCTTCATGATAAAGGACATTCAAGCAGGTGTCAGGCACTAAGAATAATGTCAGATATTAATTACCCCATTTAGAAATATCACTGAATTTAAATTGAATTAAATTGAATTAAAACTGATCATTAACCAAAAGCTTATTAGTAAGGTATAATATCAAAATTAAGCCAGTAACAATGTAAGATTTTTAAACCAGATTTCTTGATTACGCTGAAGATTTAATCTGAATATGAAATTAATGCATGTGAAATTTGAAAAGATATCTAAGAGATTTTCCTGAACCATGGTAGCCTATAGCTAAATATTAAGTTAAGTACGTGTCCATGATGGACTTGACGTATACCATATATATTAGCCAGATATATAGATTACATATAAACTTTTAAGAATTAATACTGTAAATTAAAGAATCCAAGAAAAATCCAAGAATTTAAATCATTTAAATGCATTTAATTAATGCATTTTCATGTATTGGACTAGTATTTCTTTCAAAAGTTTCCTTCAGAATTAGAATACAGTTGTATTTAATTTAATATCTAGCTACTTCCAAAATTATTAGCAAACCACAATGAAGCAGAAGTGGCAGGAGAAAATACAGTAAGAGATTTCCCCAGCCGCTTTCTCTAGCTATTGAAGGGTTCATGTAAAAGAAGACTTGGCTCAAAATACATACGAAGAATTTCAAACCCCTACTTAGAACAATAAGCTTATTTTCATTAAGTTTGTTCTTCAAATTTTTATCTCTAAGAAGGTCTCAGTAAAAACATATATCATGTCAGTATGTTAGCATGCTATAACAAATAAGTATACCCAAGAAGAAAAAGATTTCCCAGGCAGTATTTAATTTTTTTTTTTTTTTTTTTTTTTTTGCGTTACGAGGACCTCTCACTGTTGTGGCCCCTCTCGCTGCAGAGCACAGGCTCCGGACGCGCAGGCTCAGCAGCCATGGCTCACGGGCCCAGCTGCTCCGCAGCATGTGGGATCTTCCCGGACCGGGGCACGAACCTGTGTCCCCTGCATCGGCAGGCGGACCCTCAACCACTGCGCCACCAGGAAAGCCCAGTATTTAATTTTTGAATTTGGATTCAATGTGCATTTAGAGCTTCAACTTGGTTAAGACATTGTTCTTTGATATAACCCTTGGTCCCTTATGCATTATTTTTACATGGTTCAAATAAAATGGAGGCATAGTTATAGGACTGATTTTATTTTTTTCATGCCCAAGTTGAGGTTATACTGCTTAAATTCTAGTCAATCGTTTAAACATCTTGAACCTCCATGTCCTTTGTACTTTGCAGAGTTTCTTCTTAGACTGTAGGAATGAGACAGAAGCTTCCAATATCCAAAGCTAGCACATATTCTTGGGGGACAAGCAGCTATTTAGTTCAAGGGGAAACAAAGTACAACTTATAATACAATGCTTATAAATCATACAAAGGGCAACATAAAAACTATTTCATAATTGTATTGATCAAAGTGGAGTCCTAAGAAAGATGTCACATAAAACACCTTTGATACAAAGATCTAGAAAGTTTAGAATTTTTAAAAATAAACAAACAAAAATAGGATTCAAAATCTTTTCCATGAAAAACTACAGGGAGACTTGCCTGCATTGGAACTTCCAAGTCTGTGATATTGTGATATAACAAGAAATATGGATTTGGTCTTGGTCCCCAGTTCCGGGGCACAGAGCTCCTAAACCCTTGTAATTTCCTGAGTGAAAGGGGTGAGATGAACATCTTTTGTGATTCATAATAAGCCCATTCAACCCTCTTAAGTTTATGTTAATGAGATGACTGGTGGCTGAAAGCCCCTAGGTAGCTTCAGGAGGTGGGCTGGTGGCCAGAGGAACCAACTATGTGATTAAAGGGTTGGAACTTTCAGGCCCAACCCTTGACCTCTGGGGAGTGGACAGGGGCTGGGGATTGAGTGAATCACTAACTGCCAATGATTTTATCAATCACACCTACGTAATGGAACTTCCATAAATCCCCTGAGCAATGAAGTTCAGAGAACTTCCAGGTTGGTGAAGTATCCACGTGCTGGGAGAGTGGTGCACCCTACACTCCGTAGGAACCAAAGTTCCTGCACTTGGGACTCTCCTGGATCTCACCTGATACACGCCTTCAACTGGCTGTTCATTTGTGTCCTTTATAATATCCTTTATAATAAACCAATAATAGTAAGTAAAGTGTTTCCCCAAGTTCTGCGAGTCATTATAGCAAATTATCAAATCTGAGGAGAGGGTCATGGGGAACCCTGATTTGTAGCCACCTCCAACAGAAGTGACTGACTACCTGTGGATGGCATCTGAAACCGCGGAAGTCTTCTGGAACTGAGCCTTTAACCTGTGGGGCCTGTACTATAATTCTAGGTAGGTAGCATCAGACTTGAATTAAACTGGAGGACGCCCCATTGGTGTCTGCAGAGAACTGCAGAATTGTTTGGTGTGGAAAATACACACATTTGGTGTCAGAAGTGTTGTGAGTAGAGAAACAGTATTTTCTTTTAAAGTCAAATTATGATAGATAAGGAATTAATATCAAATAAGAAACCTTGACATAAACAAAGTAATTGAGAAAATGAGTTGGAAGTATTTAACAGATTAAATGATATTTTAGAATTGTTTGCTAGTATTCTGATAACTCAAAGAACAGGAAAAAACCCTAAGACTGAAAAGGTAAAATTATATTTTTAAAAAGAAAAGATACAATGAAGTATTATTCAGCCATAAAAATAAATGAAATTCTAATATGTCCTACAACATAGTTGAACCTTGAAAAATTTATAAGTTAAATAAGCCAGAAACAGAAGAACAAGTATAACATGATTCCATTTCTATGAGGTACACAGAATAGGGAATTCATAGAGACAGAAAGTAGAATACAGGTTAGTAGAGGGGAGAAGGGAAACGGGAAGTTACCGTTTAATGGGTACAGAGTTTCTGTTTGGGATGATAAGAAAATTCTGGAAATAGACAGTAGTGATGATTACACAATGCTGTGAATGTACTTGCTGTCATTGCATTGTACACGTAAAAACGGTTAAAATGGTACGTTTTACATTATGGATATTCTACCATAATAAGAAAGAAATTTAAAAAAAAATAAAAGAAAGGGAAAACAGTCATTATAGTCAGTAAGTTTAACTTTGTTATTTCTATATTCAAGCCAGGAGACTTTGAACTAACTGGGCTAGCCCAATAACTAGTTTGTTATCTGGGAAGCAAAGTTCCATATGATGTCCTGTTGGTAGATAAACCTATCAGTGTGCTGTGAAAAATAATCAATTCATCTGGAATTCAGTGTAAATAATGAGAAGAGTTCCACAGGATTTTGTCAGGAGAACACAACTGCTTAATGTGTTTATCAGAATGTGTTATTTCCCCTGAGGGAGCAGAATGCTTCCTCCTATCCGTTAATGAGAACCTGATAACTGAACATGTTTCTATTTATTTCCTCTGGCTACCAGAAAGCTCAAACAAAATATGACGCTCAGCAACTAAACTCATCCTATGACCGGCATATTTATGTTCTCCTTGTCCCTGGCACTAATCTTCTATCTCTATTTATAGTTTTATTATTTTGCTATAGGTTTGAAGAAAAATTGGATATTGTCTCAAATCCTTTGTAAAAATTACAATGTAAAAATAGCTTGATCAGTGGGATGGACTCCAATATTAGGAGTATGTTCATTAATATGCAAAACATGCCTAACATGGGTGATTTGCACGAGCTGATGAGCCTTTCTTCCACTCAACTAAATACTCACACACACACGCACACACACGTTCTTAGTACAAAATTTGACCTCTGGAGAGCTACAATTCGGTTAGAGAAACAGGTTTTTCACCCACAATTTGAAATGTTAGATGAACTACACCTGCTATTAAACAAAAAGATTAGCTGCAAAAAAGGAAATATACAATAAGCACAATAGATTATAAATACAAAACGAAACACAAAACGAGCCATAACCTTGGACACGGTCAAAATCCCCAGGAATGTGTATACATTTTTTAAAAGACCTAAGATCATAATTTAAAAATTGTTGATTAACAAGTTGCAAGGTGGTGGATTTGACTTGGGTGGTTGTTTTGAAATCATTTTATACTGTTTCTCTGCTTCTCTTAATCATACCTTTCGAGAGCCCGTTCATTTTGATATTGTAAGTAGTTACCTCTATGTGCATGACTATACGCTATAACTGCATTTTCAACCTTCCCCCACCTATTGGACCAATTTGGAAGAAAGTGTTGGACTAGGTAAGTAAATTGTTAAAGTATCTCTAAGTCCTTTCCAACAACAGAAACCTATAATAATCTATAACAAAATTTTGGAAGTGGAGGGGAACTTCGAAATAATTTGTTCCGATCTTCTAATTTTACAAATGACATCTTTGACGCTAAGTGTCCAAGGTGACACAATTATCTAGGGGCAAAGTCAGGATTAGAATCTGGCTGTTTCCCAGCTGGGCTATGATGTTCTTGAGAATGGCCACCATAGTTTATGAATCTTCAGACTCTAATTCCAGGAAGAGGGCCATAGGTGATACACTGTGTACAGGTCCCAGTGTTCGGGATACTTCTCTGTTCTGGAATACTTAACATTGAAATTCGAACGCTGACAAAATAAAATCTCCCCCCTTTCATTTCTCATTTAACATTTCTGCAGAAGCCCAAGAGTACACAAAGCGATGAGGGACACACACAATGAAGGAATTCCCAGGTCCCACGTAGAGGAATAATGAATCCATTTGCTGCTCATTTCGATTCTGTCCCTCCCTTAACATTTATTATTAGAATTGAGCAGATACCCTCTACAAAGGGTTTTCCTCCTAAAGTCGGAGCCTGGAGAGCCAGGGTGTTGCAGCCTTCACTCTGCGGGCAAACAGGGGAACCGCAGAAGTCCTTGAACTTCCAGAATTAAGTCAAAATTACACGGAGTATTTTCACCCTGCAATTTTTGACTTTCTGTACTGTGCGCCTATTTCCCCCTCACTCAAAAGTCTACAAAATCGTAGAAGTTCCATGAATGTGAGGAAACGTTTAAAAGACAATCATACTAATTGGAAAGAACATCACCAAGAGCCTGAAGCTAAAAATTAGGCTAATTTGATGGTTCAGATGCCCAGCAAGGAGACGATATATTAGTCGTTCAGTTTACATGTTACAGTTCCTGCAGTCACTTCATTTGGCTGCCGGAGTCAGAACAACCAGGCAGCCCCAAGGTGAACATCTGATAGTAAGTTTTTGGCATTTTCTGGGCCATAGCTCGCAAATCTCCAGGAGACACAGTTCTGTTCTATTTCATTGACTTGGCACCGTTTTCATATTTGCTACTAATGCTGATAAAAGTAAAGCAAGATAAGCTAAGGGAGTCAAAATTTAAGACCCAGTGGATATATTTCACGACCTAGAATAAAGCTTCGTACATAGTAGGTGGTCAATAAATATTACCCTCTCTTCCTGGCTTCCAATACCACTTCTCCCCGGAATAACGTATTTGTCTTCTTTCTGGACTAATGTGTTTAAACTTATTCTCTTTACATTCCCCTTTTCCTTAACTTTTCTCTGTTAAGTACTTCCACTAAGTTTCCTTCATCTTACTGGTGTCCGGTTCAGAAAACTAGGGAGAAGTAACATAACTGATTGAATCGTTACGCCTGCCTCGATGATTGATTTTTTAAATTTCATATCCCAAAACTATATTCTAAATTGTGCTACCCTTTTAAAGAGGTGGTCAGAAAATAAATCCTGCTGTGAATATGGAGCAGAAATAGAGCCAAATTATCCCCAAACAGGAAGAGTAGGGACGAAGACTTTGACATTTGGCATTTCCGCTAGAATCCTAGCTTCTAGTCCAAAAGGCAATTTTATCATATACTAGTTCAATGAGTTACTCTCATTACAACCCAAATTAGCTTGGGTAAAAAACCAGAATGATAAAATGAAATCAACAAAACATGACTCATATTTCAGGGACAGAAGTACTGACCTGACCCTATAAAATCCGAATGGCTTCATAATCCCATTTGGGCTGGCGCTGGAAGTTGGCCATAGTAGGTGATGTATTCAGTGCTTTGTAGATTTTACTGAATTTGTCCAAAGATATAATATATGTCATTTCCCAGGCAAACTGAAACTTCTTCCTGAGTTTATACAAATCTTTACTAAAGGAAGGGTACATTTTTTTTTCCTAATCGGCTTTCAAAGTCTAGAAGTAGGTCTCACTAAATAAATTTTTACTTAGCACCTACTAAGTAACAGGCATTGCTCTAGTTGCAGATGATTTCCCTGACATTCAATGACCCTGCATCACGGCTTTTCCTTCTGCTATCTTATTAAAAATTGGGTAGTAAAATTGAATACAGTAAGTTGTCGCAGTTTATTTTTAAATACTCTTTTATGCCAGTCAGAATGATAAACTGTTACTGATGAAAGCATGATTACATTTGAATTCTCCAGTGTCTTCTGTTGTTTGTGTACAGTTTTTCAGTAACAATTCTTAATATCTGCATAAAATTTGAAATTTTAAATCATTTCAGTCTGTTAATCTACCATCTATTTCTAAGAAGCCAGGAACTTCATCTCCTATTGTATAAATAAATAAGTCCAGGATCATCGATGTAGGTTATCCCTGGTTATCAAACTTGCTAACTTCCTTTGTCGGATAGGAGAGAAGGAGGAGAGGAAGGTGCCTTTGGCTGGTACAGGTCAGGAATCAACAGGGGGCAGCGTTTAACGTTCCAATTATGAAGCGAATGAATAATATTATGAAGTCTCATGAAAATTATAATAAATTATTTCAGAGAAGAGGAAGGGCAATGCAAATGAAAATCCCATCATATTTATCCCCTCCCCATTGACTACTATGCAAGAGTTGAATTTGAAAAATTAACTTAGACACCCTAAAAAGCAGTTCACCTATTTTATTTTTAAAATCCAATCTGCACATGAAAATACCCCATATTTTCTTCCGTATTTTCTTTCCTTAACTTCAGTCTGCACATGAAGGCATGCTCACAGGTGCAGATATGTGACAGATCACTTTGGAATGTGCAATCAACCAAGTGCCACAAGTGAGTCCACTAGTTTTAAAAGAGGGATTAAAACTAAAAGGCCTCGCCTAAATATCACAAGAATCTGGGGTTTCTACACCGTGATCTCGGACACAAATGAATTAGATGAGCATAGGATATTTTAAAGAAGAAATAACATGTATCTAATTAGCTATTGTTAACGCTGTACGTTGAAATTTAAAAATAATGTCTTCAGGAAAGGAAATGGTACTGCAGATATTCAATGCATTCCCATGAGAACAGATGACGCGCTGTTTCGGTAACCTGGCACCTTGTTCTCTAAGCTGGCAGCAAATTCCCTTCACTGCTGTTCTACCTTCTTTTGATTGTACCTAATTTCTGTGAGACTGCCATGTTGATGGGAGAGATGCAGAATCTACATTCCTCAAAACCAGTGAGGAGGGCCCCCGAAAACATTTTAAAAAATTGTTTTTAAACTTATTTATTCTATTTATTTATTTTTGGCTGCGTTGGGTCTTCGTTGCTGCACACGGGCTTTCTCTAGTTGCAGTGGGCGGGGGCTACTCTTCGTTGCAGTGCGCGGGCTTCTCATTGCAGTGGCTTCTCTCATTGCGGAGCACGGGCTCTAGGTGCACAGGCTTCAGTAGTTGTGGCTCACGGGCTCAGTAGTTGTGGCTCACGGGCTCTAGAGCACAGGCTCAGTAGTTGTGGACACGGGCTTAGTTGCTCCGCGGCATGTGGGATCTTCCCGGACCAGGGCTTGAACCCGTGTCCCCTGCATTGGCAGGCAGATTCTTAACCACTGCACCACCAGGAAAGCCCCCTGAAAACATTTTTAATGTGGTTGGAGGTAATCTCTTTCACTGAAAATTCCTCTGAGTTTTTTTTTTTTTCTTTTTCCCCTGTGATGTACCAAGACAGTGGTTCATTGTACACGTTGTACCGAATACTGTTCTTTGAATTTAGGTCACTAGGCAGTGTGGGTCTCTATAGCCTGGCCCACATATTTCTGCGCCTGTAATAGTGAAACAGTAAGTCTTGCTCTTGCGTGCAGAGAGACGTTTAATGGGATAACATACGGGACAACATCACGAAGCTGCCCAGTACAGCTGCTTTCATCTAACACAAAGTGAGGAGCTGATTCTTAACTGTGCAAAGAGAGTAGACCCTCCACCAGGGTGATGGGAAAGGCAGCCTACAGACAACCGAGGCAACGCTGGGGTGACTTAGAAGGCAGACCCGCAGGAAAAAGCACTCAGAAGAGATTCATAGATAGAGCTACTCCCTTGTTAAGAAATAAATAAGGACGTCAACATAAGATAAAATGTTAGAAGAAAAAAGCTTCCTCAGGGCCATAACTGAAGTATACTCTCAGCATTTACAAATGTGGAAATAATCATCTGCAAATAATGCTAAGGATCTTAAATAAAACAGCATCCCAGAGCAGAAAGCTGTGCAGCAATGAGAAGACGATCTGCAAAATGGGTCAATACAGAGATGTACGTTCTGACAAGACCAGACTATCCTTCAAGTATGGCTAAGAATTCTCTCCAATTCCTTAGTTTAGTTTTGTTCCTTTCCTCTTCTCCCCATCTCTGCCCTGCCGTCTCAGCTCCCTCCCTCTATTTTTCTATCAACCTAGCTATACAACCTGTTGCCTATATACATACCCATGTATCTATCTATCCATCTATCCAACCAATATAATGACACATACACTCTTATATAAGTTAAGCACACAGCCAGAGATCCAACACTCTCATTCTAGGTTTAGTCATTTTCGATGAAATTTTTCATGACCATCATATAATTGGACAACTGGCATGCGTGGTGCCTAGAATATCAACCCAATAAGCAATATCCCTTATATAATGTCAGCCAGGCTCATCTTGACTTAGTAATGCCACAATTTGCACCACGGACATGAAAAACGTTTAGTAGGAATGACAGAAACAGCTACGTGCCTACTCTAGTCTCTGATACCTCCTTCCTCTCCATAGCAAAAAACAAAACAAAAGAAAACAAGAACAAAACAAAACAAAAAACCAAATCCTTAACTTTAGTCTAGGCAGTCATGTAACCATCTGGACAACTGCATTTCCTAAACTGTTTGCCGTAGAGTTGCTTATTTGACTACCTTTTGGCCACTGACATATGAGCAAACTAAAGTATGGTGCTTCCGTGAAGGCTCCTTAAAGGAAGGGCTGGCATCCTTCTTTGTCCCTTCTACTCTCTGTAGGCCTGGAAGAGGGATGTGATGACTGGAGCTCCAGCAGCTCTCTTGGACCTGACTGAATACCACAGGGGTGGAATAGTGAAGGATGAGGAAAAATCCTAATGACATCATGGAGCTGCCATAACCTGGGACTTGCTTTAAGTGAGAAAACAAATCCCTGTATGTATACGTCACCACTTTTTGGTAATCTCTTACTTGCAGATGAGCATAAACACTGACTGACAGATTAGGTAAAACAAAATATGAAAAACTAAATAACGTACCAATTAACACAAAGTCTCAGTACTTCTGTTTTTATCAATTAGTATGAAACCAAAGAAAGCTATAAACAAGAAAATCATCTGTTGTAGTTGGTTGATATGATATTTTGCGCATTTTTCATATCCAATGTAGGCTGCTGGGCTTAATAAAAAATATGTTGCCACTGAAGAAATCAAAGAGCAAATCAAAAAATACCTAGAAACAAATGACAATGAAAACACCATGACCCAAAACCTATGGGATGCAGCAAAAGCAGTTCTAAGAGGAAGTTTGTAGCAATACAATCCTACCTCAAGAAACAAGAAACATCTCAGATAAACAATCTAACCTTACACCTAAAGCAATTAGAGAAAGAAGAACAAAAAAAAAAACTAAAGTTAGCAGAAGGAAAGAAATCATAAAGATCAGATCAGAAATAAATGAAAAAGAAATGAAGGAAACAAGGGCAAAGATCAATAAAACTACAAGCTGGTTCTTGGAGAAGATAAACAAAATTGATAAACCATTAGCCAGACTCATCAAGAAAAAAAGGGAGAAGACTCAAATCAATAGAATTAGAAAAGAAAAAGGAGAAGTAACAACTGACACTGCAGAAATACAAAGGATCATGAGAGATTACTACAAGCAACTCTATGCCAATAAAATGGACAACCTGGAAGAAATAAACAAATTCTTAGAAAAGCACAACCTTCCGAGACTGAACCAGGAAGAAACAGAAAATATGAACAGACCAATCACAAGCACTGAAACTGAGACTGTGATTAAAAATCTTCCAACAAACAAAAGCCCAGGACCAGACTGCTTCACAGGCGAATTCTATCAAACATTTAGAGAAGAGCTAACAACTATCTTTCTCAAACTCTTCCAAAATATAGGAGAGGGAGGAACACTCCCAAACTCATTCTACGAGGCCACCATCACCCTGATACCGAAACCAGACAAGGATGTCACAAAGAAAGAAAACTACAGGCCAATATCACTGATGAACATAGATGCAAAAATCCTCCACAAAATACTAGCAGACAGAATCCAACAGCACATTAGAAGGATCACACACCATGATCAAGTGGGGTTTATTCCAGTAACCCAAGGATTCTTCAATATATGCAAATCAATCAGTGTGATAAACCATCTTAACAAATTGAAGGAGAAAAACCATATGATCATCTCAATAGATGCAGAAAAAGCTTCTGACAAAATTCAACACCCATTTATGTTAAAAACTCTCCAGACAATAGGCATAGAGGGAACTTATCTCAACATAATAAAGGCCATATATGAAAAACACACAGCCAACATCATTCTCAATGGTGAAAAACTAAAAGCATTTCCTCTAAGATCAGGAACAAGACAAGGTTGCCTACTCTCACCACTCTTATTCAACATAGTTTTGGAAGTTTTAGCTACAGCAATCAGAGAAGAAAAAGAAATAAAAGGAATCCAAATTGGAAAAGAAGAAGTAAAACTTTCACTGTTTGCAGATGATATGATATATGATACTATACATAGAGATGTAAAGATGCCACCTAAAGATGCCACCAGAAAACTACTAGAGCTAATCAATGAATTCGGGAAAGTAGCAGGATACAAAATTAATGCACAGAAATATCTGGCATTCCTATACACTAATGATGAAAAATCTGAAAGAGAAATTAAGGAAACGCTCCCATTTACCACTGCAACAAAAAGAATAAAATACCTGGGAATAAACCTACCTAAGGAGAAGAGAACCTGTATGAAGAAAACTATAGGCACTGATGAAAGAAATTAAAGATGATACAAACAGATGGAGAGATATACCATGTACTTAGATTGGAAGAATCAACACTGTGAAAATGACTCTACTACCCAAAGCAATCTACAGATTCAATGCAATCCCTATCAAACTACCAATGGCATTTTTCACAGAACTAGAACAAAAAATTTCACAATTTGTATGGAAACACAAAAGACCCCAAATAGCCAAAGCAATCTTGAGACAGAAAAACGGAGCTGGAGGAATCAGGTTCCTGGACTTCACACTATACTACAAAGCTACAGTAATCAAGACAGTATGGCACTGGCACAAAAACAGAAATATAGATCAATGGAACAGCATAGAAAGCCCAGAGATAAACCCACGCACCTATGGTCACTTTATCTCTGATAAAGGAGGCAAGAATATACAGTGGAGAAAAAACAGCCTCTTCAATAAGTTGTGCTGGGAAAACTGGACAGCTACATGTAAAAGAATGAAATTAGAACACTCCCTAACACCATACACAAAAATAGACTAAAAATGGATTAAAGACCTAAATATAAGGCCAGACACTATAAAACTCATAGAGGAAAACATAGGCAGAACACTCTATGACATAAATCACAGCTAGATCCTTTCTGACCCACCTCCTAGAGAAATGGAAATAAAAACAAAAATAAACAAATGGGACCTAATGAAACTTAAAAGCTTTTGAACAGCAAAGGAAACCATAAGTAGGACAAAAAGACAACCCTCAGAATGGGAGAAAATATTTGCAAATGAAGCAACTGACAAAGGATTAATCTCCAAAATTTACAAGCAGCTCATGCAGCTCAATATCAAAACAACGAACAACCCAATCCAAAAATGGGCAGAAGACCTAAATAGACATTTCTCCAAAGAAGATATACAGATGGCCAACAAACACATGAAGGGATGCTCAACATCACTAATCATTAGAGAAATGCAAATCAAAACTACAATGAGATATCATCTCACACCAGTCAGAATGGCCATCATCAAAAAATCTACAAAAAATAAATGCTGGAGAGGGTGTGGAGAAAAGGGAACCCTCTTGCACTGTTGGTGGGAATGTAAATTGATACAGCCACTATGGAGAATGGTATGGAGGTTCCTTAAAAAACTAAAACTAGAACTACCATACGAGCCAGCAATCCTAGTACTGGGCATATACCCTGAGAAAACAATCATTCAAAAAGAGTCATGTACCACAGTGTTCACTGCAGCTCTGTTTACAATAGCCAGGATATAGAAGCAACCTAAATGCCCATCGACAGATGAATGGATAAAGAAGACGTGGCACATATATACAATGGAATATTACTCAGCCATAAAAGGAAATGAAATTGAGTTATTTGTAGTGAGGTGGATGGATTTGGAGTCTGTCATACAGAGTGAAGTAAGTCAGAAAGAGCAAATACCGTATGCTAACACTTATATATGGAATCTAAAAAAAAAATTGGTTCTGATGAACCTAGGGACAGGACAGGAATAAAGACACAGACGTAGAGGATGAACTTGAGAACACGGGGAGGGGGAAGGGTAAGCTGGGGCGAAATGAGAGAGTGGCATGGACATATACACTACCAAATGTAAAATAGATAGCTAGTGGGAAGCAGCCGCATAGCACAGGGAGATCAGCTCGGTGCTTTGTGACCACCTAGAGGGGTGGGATAGGGAGGGTGGGAGGGAGACACGAGAGGGAGGAGATATTGGGATATATGTATATGTATAGCTGATTCACTTTGTTATAAAGCAGAAACTAACACACTATTGTAAAGCAATTACACTCCAATAAAGATGTTAAAAAAACAAATAAAGTTCACGAGACACTCATAAAGATCACAAAAAAAATGTGTTGCACTTAAATTTCTTAGTATTCAACAGTATTTTCATCATGAATTACTATTATGCATTACTTTCACTCCTTAACTCAAATCCCACTTCAGCCATCAAGTCGTAGAGAAAGAAAAACCAATTTTTGCTCTCTTAAATCCCTACAGCACTTAAGTCTACCACTCCTTTGGCATGCTGTATTTTCATTCATTTAACTAGATTACAAACTCACGGAAGACAAGATCTTTGCATTTCACGCAGCTCACAGGCAAGTGATTTGTACACAATGGGTTTTGAGTGTTTATTGTTATTTATGGTTATTTATGCAGCCAATATAAAATATGTTTCTCCATTAAACCCTAGAAAGGATAGTATTGTCGCTAATAATGCAATTCTTTTTCTTTCTTTTACCACTAGCCTTCACAGTTCCAATTATTTCCAAAAGGAGAAACAGAAAGGTCTAAAGTACATGACCTTGTAAGTCAAGGAGAACAAAATCTATGAATATCTGAAATCCTAAAACTTTTAAACGCTATTAATAAGGACATCAAAATTCTGTTTAAGATACTTTGCATCTCTAATGTTGTTAACAAAACATGCATTTCAAGCAGAAGTTTTAAGGGTTTTAAATCACAGATTTTCCCAGCATTTCCTTCCGGCAGCTGATGAAAATTGGATAATATACAATCAGAACACTTTTTTCTACACGTTTTAAATTGATTGAAAAACAGAAGCAGATTTAACATTCAAAAAAACACATTTGCAACCATTATATAAAAATGGTCTGATCTGATTTAGGAGATAGGTATAGAAACTCAGAGCTGACAGCATTCTTTGGGATGTTTTAAAACAGAAGAAACGTATTACAGCACCCAAGCTGCTACTCTCTCAAAATAAGTACCTCTGACTAACAGTTTGAGTCTTCTGTAAGGACCATCATAAAAGAAAACCTTCCACTTAATGCAAGGGGTTCTCCATATTTCATTGTAGGTACAAGTCTGACATTAAATAGGTTACGAATAATTTTCAATATGAAAACATAAAAATAATAAATTGTTTAACAGGGGATAGATGGAAATACAACATATTTGCATAAGATTTGAAAGTTCAATGCTTATTACCATCTTCAATACGATATACAACGGGGTGATTGAAAAACAACTTTGTCAGTTTGCATTATCTAGGTATATATTCAAAGAAAATAAATAATGAACAAGTGTATTGGACTTACATTATGTTTACTAAGCTACCAAGGCATTGACTACATGGCCAGAAATGCAGTCCAGAGAACATGATGCCCTTACATCAGGGGAGTCATACTGATGGCCAGAGATACTGCAATTACTCTCAAATACTGTTTTCCTCGAGGAACTCATGCTTTTCCAAATGTAAGGAAATACAGGACATTTTTCTCTGCGTAAATGTCTTTTTCTGTAGGGTGTTTTTCGGACGGTCACAATAGCTAAGATGTACATGACTGTAAAAGGAACTAAGAGAGCTTCAAGAACTAAGAACATGTCTTAACTCGTCCTCCCAATAATACATCACTGCCCCTGTCCATTGTCACATTTGTATCAAGCCAGGGCTCTGGCCGCAGAGTCCATGGAGTTAGTTCAACCAACCATGGCGAGTGAGAGCAATTTGCTGTCTCTTGACAATAAAAAATCTAGTAAAAGAGAAATCTGTGAGCAAATAGTATACATTTTTGCTATGTGAGAATTATCTTAATAAAAGTCTACTCTGCGTCACGCAGTTTATTTCTTAAATCACTTTTTGACCACATTTGAAACATTTCAAAGCACTAGCAAACGGAGAGGTTGGTTCTATGGAAACTTACACACTGGTAAAGAAAATGTTATTCCTAAAAAGAAATAATGATCTTAAATTTTGGAAAAGGCAAAATGAACACTAAAAATGATTGTATAATGAAGATTACGTTGGATTCTATAGGATTCTCCCACATAAAATCATTATTATTAATATGTATAAATAGGGTAGCCTGGCAATTTATTGCCAAAACTAGATTTTTTTATTTTTCTTTTTAAAATTGAAGTATAGTTGAATTACAATGTTGTGTAAAAGTTAGAATATTTTTCGGGCTTCCCTGGTGGCGCAGTGGTTGAGAGTCCACCTGCTGATACAGGTGACACGGGTTCGTACCCCGGTCCGTGAGGATCCCACATGCCGTGGAGCGGCTGGGCCCGTGAGCCATGGCCTCACGTCACGGAGCCTGCGCGTCCGGAGCCTGCGCTCCGCAACGGGAGAGGCCACAACAGTGAGGGGCAAAAAAAAGCTAGAATATTTCTGAAAGTGAAATGAGAAGCTATCAATAATAGGCGTTAACTGGCACTATGCTAGGAAAATCAGGAGATGTGTTCACTTTATGAGAGACTGGGGGATATTTTATTTGTCTAGATTTGAAGATGATGGCATGTCCTTTAACTCTACTGAAAACAGATTCACTGAAATTATTTTGTCTCTCGTTAAACACTATGGCAAATCAGAAAATCTTCCACACGTGGCCATGATGGAATAACTGGCAATGGCCATGCTCTCCCACAATAAGGAACAATAAAGCTGAACAGGATATTTGAGACAACTGGACATATATTTGATTTTCACACTGAAGGTGGAGGTGGGGTGCTAATGGCAACTAAAGAGAGGCCGGAGGTGTTGCTAAACACGCTATGATGCACAGGAGAGCCACCTACAGCAAAGAATTACATGGCTTAAAATATAAAAAGTGCTGGCCTTCCCTGGTGGCGCAGTGGTTGAGAGTTCGCCTGCCGATGCAGGGGACACGGGTTCGTGCCCCGGTCCGGGAAGATCCCACATGCTATGGAGCAGCTGGGCCCGTAAGCCATGGCCGCTGAGCCTGCGCGTCTGGAGCCTGTGCTCCGCAGCGGGAGAGGCCACAACAGTGAGAGGCCCGCGTACCGCAAAAAAAGTGCTAGGCTGAGAGATCTTGATATAAAAGAATACCAATATGAATGATGGCCAACTTCCCATCAGAAACAATGGAGGCCAGAAGACAATTAAATGACACCTTCAAAGTGATGGGAAAAAACGTATCAAGCCAGAATTCTGTGTCCAGTAAAAAAAATACCCTTTACATAGATTAAAATAAAGATTTTCAGATAAACGAAAGCTGAGAAAATTTGTCACTAGCAAACCTGCACTGCCAGAAATGCTACAAAAATGTCTTCAGGCTGAAGGGAAATGATACCAGATGGAAACCTGATCTGTGGGAAGGAATGAAGAACGTGGGAAACTGTAAGTATACAGAGATACATATAAACTTCCCCCCCTTTTCTTAGCGTTGTGGGCTGAGTTGTGTCTCCCAAAATTCATACACTGAAGTCCTAAACCCCAGTACCTGTGAATGTGACCTAGTTTGGAAATAGGATCTTTGCAGATGTAGTCATGTTAAGATGAGATAATTAGGTGGATCCTAATTCAATATGCTCCATGTCCTTATAAAAAGGGGATATTTGGACACAGAGACATATATACAGGAAGAATGCTATATGAAGAGTGGAGTTATGTGCCCAGAAGCCAAGGAACTATGAGAAGTTAGAGGAGACAGGCCTAGACCAGAGAGATTTCCTTAGCATCTACCACAGAGGGGGCATGGCTTGCTGACACCTTGATCTGGAACTTCTAGTTTCCAGGACTGTGAGACAATGAATTTCTGTGGTTTAAGCCACTCAGCAGGTATTTTGTTATAGCAACACTAGCAAACTAATATAGTTTTTTTTTTTAAACAGCTGACTGTTTAAAGCAAAAACAATATCATATTGTAGTGTCTTAATGTGTGTAGAATTAAAATATATGATAAAAATAGCACAAGAATGAGGGAGCAAATGTAATTATAGCGTTACAAAGTTTTGAAATATTATGGGAAGCGTACTAAGTGTACTATGATAAGATTGTCTCTTGTAACCATTACATTAGGCACAACTAACGACCCTGAATGGAAGAGTTAAAATTGTATATTGAAAAACAAAGACTAATCCCAAAACAAAGCAGGAAAGGGGAAATAGAGGAATCAAAACCAAATCCAATAAATAGCAAGGTTGCAGACTTCAACTGCAATATTAATTTTATTAAATGCAATGAGCTAAAAATTCTGATTATAAGGCAGACCAGACAAAATTGAAGAACTAAATATACACGGTCTCAAGAAATTCACCTTCATTATAAGATACAGGCATACTGAAAGCAAAAGATTAGAAAAGGATATACCATGAAAACAATAGGCGAAAGTTAGGTAATGTGGCTCTACTGACATCAGACAGAGCAGATATGAAGATAAGGAGTGTTAAAAGAGGGAGCTTTCATAATGATAAAATAGTTATTTCATTAGGAAATTACATTAACCCTAACACAGGTATATGTGTATGCACCTAAAAACAGAGCTTCAAAAATGCATAAAGCAAATGTTATACAGAACAAAAGAAAGTGATATATCCACATTCGTAAGTAGAGATTTTTAACACCTCTCTCTCAGTATTTTATAAAATTAGTAGATAAAAAATTGTTAGGATAAAGACAGTTTCAACCACATGATCAACCAAATCGAATAAAATAATAGTTATATAACACCACATCCAAAAATTTCATAGTATGAATTTCTTTCCAAAGCACTTGGAACATTCACCAAGATAGACCTTATGCTGATGCTGGGCTAGAAAATAAAACGTCTCAATAAATTGCAAAAAATAGAAATCTCACAAAATATGTCTCTAATGACAGGAATTAAATTAGAAATCCACAAGAATAAGCGACCTAGAAAATTTCTCATGTATTTGGAATTAAAACAACATACCTCTGAATTATGCAATGTAAAAGAATGAATCATAATTGGAAACTAGAAAATATTTTCAAGGAAATGACAATGAAAATACAAATTAAAATGTGTGAAATGCAGCTAAAGCAGTGATTCAAGGGAAACTTGTAGCATTAAAAACACTTGGAAGAGAAAAACATTTTAAAGCTAATAATCTATGTTACTGCCTTAAGTATCTGGAAAAAAAGGATCAAATTAAAACCAAAGTAAGAAGAAAAAATAGTAAAAATAAGAGCAAAAATGAAATTGACAACAGATACAGAAAACTAACAAATCAAAAGTTGGTACTTTGAAGAGACTAATAAAAGTAGTGGACCTCAGCAAAACTTATAAAAAAAATTGAAAACACAAGTTGCCAGTATAAGGAATGACAGAGGGGATTGACCATAGTTCATACAGAAACTTAAAGGATAACAAAGGAATATTATGAACATTTGTGGGAAAATGCTTGACAACTTAGATGAAATAAAAATGCTGAAAAACTCAATTCACCTAAATTAACATAAGAAAAAAAATGAAAAAATGTGAACAACTCTGTATCTCTTAAAGAATTGAATTTGTAGTTAAACATCTCCCAACCAAGAAGACTCCAAGCCCAGATGGAGCCTCTGGTGAATTCTCTCAAAATTTTATAGATACATAAATCTACATAGTTATTTAAGAAAAGAAAGGAGGAGGAAATAAATACTTTCCAGCTCATTTAAAGAGGCCAGCAATACCCTGATAATAAACAACTGACAAAAATATTTCAAGAAAAGAAAATCAGAGACCAATGTTCCTCCAGAATATAGACTTAAATAAGTTTTATTAAGAAAATATTATCAAGTCAAATCTAGGATTACATAAAGTGGCCATACATTACAACCAAATGGGGATTTATCCCAGGAATGAAAGATAGCACTTAAAAGGTCAATTTAATCCACCAAATTATCAGAAAAGGAAGTAAGACCATATAATCATTTCAATATGTGCAGGAAGAAAAGCTTTTGACAAAATTCAATACCTATTCATTATTAAAAAAAACTCAGAAAAACAAAAACAAACAAAAAAACACACCACTTAAACCAGGAATAAACAGAACTTCCTTAGTCTTTTTTTTTTTTTTTTTTTTTTTTTGCGGTACGCGGGGCTCTCACTGTTGTGGTCTCTCCCGTTGCGGAGCACAGGCTCTGGACGCACAGGCTCAGCGGCCATGGCTCACGGGCCCAGCCGCTCCGCGGCATATGGGATCTTCCCGGACCGGGGCACGAACCCGTGTCCCCTGCATTGGCAGGCGGACTCTCAACCACTGCACCACCAGGGAAGCCCAAAACTTCCTTAGTCTTAAAAGGCAATTACCAACAGCCTAAAGTTAACATCAGACTTAATGATAAAACATTGAATACTTTTCTTCTGGGATCAGAAAGAAAGCAAAATACCTGTTCCCACCACTTCTTTTCAACATTTGCCAGGTAGTCCAAGTTTGTACAATAGGAAAGAGAAAGACATAAAAGGAATAAAAATGGGAAAAGATGAAATGAAATTCTATATACATAGACAAAATGACCATCTACATAAAAATCCAAAGGTATCTATGGGAAAAACAACTACTAGAAGTAGTAAGTACACCTGAATGATTGCAGGATACGAGGTCAATATATTAAAAAATCCATGGTATTTCAACATATTGGCAGTGAACAATGAAATGGGAAATGGAAGATTTTAAATTCATTTTATAAGAGCATAAAAAGATAAAATATTTCAGAATAAGCTTAAAAGATGTGTGAAACCTCTACACTGAAAAGGGCAAAATATGAAAAAAGATGTAAATGAGAGGGTTTCCATGTTCATGGATTGGAAGGCTCAAAATTGTTAAAATAGTCATTTCCTGTCAAATTGAACTACAGACTCAATGCAATCTCAACCAAAATCCCAAAAGGATTTTTTTTTGGTAGAAATTGACTAGTGAATTCTAAAATATATATGGAAATGTAAAGGATCTAAACTGGCTAAAGCAATCATGAAAAAGAACACAATTGGAGGCTTACATTATCTGATTTCAAGACTACCATGTTCCAGAGAGAGTGGTATTGGTATAGGGATACTCCAATAGATGAATGAAATAGAATAAATAGTTCAGAAATAGACATATTATTTATGAGCAATTGATTTTCACTAATGTGCCAAAGCAAGTCAACTTGGAAAGAAATTATTTTTCAATAAGTTGTGGTAGAATAATTGCATAAAAATGTGATGAAAATGCATCTCAACCCTGACCTCAAACCATGTACAAAAATTAATTCAAGTTCATCACAGACCGAAATGTAAGAACCAAAACTATAAAAATTTTCAAACTTGTTATTGGCAAATATTTCTTAGAAAGGACACCAAAAACATTAACCATAAATGAAAAATCAACCAGTTAGAGTTCATCAAAATAAAAACACCAGTTTATCAGAAGACATAGTTAAGAAAATAAACAAGCCACAGACTAAATGAAAATATTCCTAATCCATAAAATCTGACAAAGGTCTTATATCCAAAATATATTTTAAAAGCTCCCACACATCAGGCCAACACACCTAAAGGGCAAATGACTTACACAGACACTTTCAAAAAATGGAGAAATGCGAATGGCTAATAAGCACATGAAAATATGCTCAAATCATTAATCATAAGGATAATGCCAATTAAAGCCACAGCAAGGTCACAAGTAAAGCTAAAACCCAGAAGACTAATAACAACAAATGCTGGTGAAGATTTGGGACAAATGGAACTCTCATACATTTCTGGTGGGAGTGTGAGGTGGGGTGAAGACTGAAGCAGTGGTGATTTGTTTCAAAGTTAATTACTGTTACACTCAAGAAGAGGATGTGACTCAGAAACATTATATTGAATGAAAGAAGCCAGAAGCAAAACAAAAAAAAACACACATTGCATTTAATGAGCTACACTTAAATGAAGTTCAAGGATAAGTAAGACTAATCACCATAATAGAAATAAGAACAGTGGTTGTCTATTGGGTGAGGCTGGAGGGGCTGGGTGATTAGGGATTGACACTCTTTATTATAGAAAAAAGGTCTTGTTTTTCACACTTACACATATTAATAACTGAATGGAATATACTCCAAGTAGCTATTCTGCAATTCCTAACATTTAAAGAAGTTGGAATGTTGTTGAATTGTATCTTTGAACACCAATTTTCACCTTCCAACTCACTAAATGCTTTAAAACATACATATTCTTTAAGAAAAATAGAATTCCACTGAGTAGTTTTAAAAATAACTTGATTAGGAAATATTACTTTAAGTGTTTTTCTTACATGCAAAATTCACACAATTAAGGATGGTTGAATGTAAGTTCAAGAACATGTTGGGGTGATGCAGCATAGAGAGGACTACAGGTCTCTAAACTGTAGTGTATCATAAACTTGAGGAGCAAAGTCAAAAAGTTTCTCTGGGTAACAGATGAATAACCAATAATTAACAAGATTATATAAACTATCACCCTGTGATTTGCAGACCATTAATCACACTAAATGGAAAGAGATGATTTGGATGACAGAAATTATTTTTAAGAAAGGCACCAGTTGCCATAAAATGAAAATTAATAAACTAGGATGAGAAGTCATAACATTTAATAATAGTATAAAAGGAATTGGGTAGCAACAATTATTTTGGAAATTGAGGATAGACAGAAACTCTAATATCTTTCTTTCCAGGATCCTGATCAATAAGATAGTATCTGAATCATTAAGTGAGCATATAAAGTGTCAGGGATTAATTGTTATTTCTTGGGAAGATGGCTAAAACTTAACAGAGATTCGGAGGTTCTTAGTAAGGCCTTCTCTAGAACAGATAACTAGAAAGGCAGTTATCCATCTTGAAATAAATAAATGTGATCCCATTTCTCATTTATTATGCTAAATACAATAAAGCCTTTAACAAACGTCTTATTAAGCCTTTAGCTGATCTAAGTGTACCTCTAGCTATTTTCTTGCTTCCTTTGAGAAACCATGCAAATTCTTCATCCTACGTTAATTACCTATTTAATCATTCAATGCTACAAGAAAATCTTCTGCTCTAATTATAAAAGACAGTTGCCGTAAACATTTGACATGATGAATACCTTTCCTGATCTTGGGCAGGCTATAATTTATTAGGCACAAATATGAGAAAAAAATCCAAGTTCAGTGCTTAATCAGCAGTGACCCCCCAATTAAAACAGGTGATACCTGCTGGGCTTAAAAATAAAAGCAATACGACTCCAATTAGCTGTCAAATCATCTGGTAAAACAGCTGTTACATAAATAGAACATCACTTGGTTTTCCTGCTCACTTTTTCAAGTTTGTCTTTATAGTTAAGTCATTTAAAAAGATAGTCCCTCCATTCACATACAATTTGAAAGTAGGGGAAACTAGTTGGCAGTGTTGGAGGTCATGACTGTAATTGACATTGATGGGGGTGGAAAAGGGTGGTGGAGAGGGGTGTGACTGGAGGGGTCACAACGATTGGGGCGTCTACAAGGGGGACTGGTAATACTCTTTCTTAACTGGGTCCCAGTTACATGGATGTGCTCACTCAATGAAAATTAATTGAGTACTGCGTACTTATAATTTGCACATTTTTTCTGAATGTTAAATTCAAAAAATGTACACAAAAATATAAATTCATTTCAGAAGTATATAGAATCATCTCAGCATGGTGTCAGAACTGAAAAGATTCATGCTAATGTCTATAAGAAGTAATCGTTTTTTTGAAAACTTTTCTCCATCCATTCCGTCTAATGTCCGAGAAAACATATCAGGATATGAAAAAAAAAAACTATGAAATAGGGCTTGAGACACAATGGAGGCATAAATATTAGCTTCCTGATTACAACCAGATTTAAAAACTCACATGCTACTTACCAAAAAAGCTGTCTTCTCCCTCAGTTCTGTGGCTTTATGCATTAGAGCTGTCAAGCAAAGGTACTGGTTGTGGTACAAGCCTGGAGAAACAGTACAAAATGGAAAAATTGCTTTACTATAAGGTATTCGTTTTACAACAACTGTATGTATTCACTACATTATAAAATGATAACATTCACTTAATCCTTTTATAACAAGCAATTGCTAAGTATCTTTGCATGTACCAGGTGATACAGGAGATTGGTAATGTGCGGTGCATAACATTTTCCTTAAGGAAATTAGGTAAATAAAACAGTACAATAAAGATCTCAAACTGGTGAGTACCACGAAAGAGATGTCGATCAAATGTTATGGGAATCAGGAGGCAGGCTGCTTCCAACAAGGAAACTGGGTAAAGCTTTAAGGATTAGGGCGGACTTTGGGTTAAGACTGCAGAGTATGATTTCTTAAAGATGGTGGGCGGGAGCTGGAACAGTGAAGAATGGTTGGGGACGGCGATCCAGGTAAGTGGGGCAAGTGACCAAGGTACAGACTCTGAGCATCATGGAAAAGGGGAAGGAGCGAGCCGAATGCATTTCAGTTTCACTGGAGAACATTTTCAGAGAATTTGCGGACTAGAAGTTGAGTCACTTGCGACATTCCCAGCACCATGCTAGACCCAGGGACTCAGCACTGAATGAGAAAGACAGGAGCTCAGCCAGCCCTCATGAACCTCCCAGTTTCTCAGGACAAACCAGTACAAAGGGTTATAATAATGTGCGATGAGGGGCAGAGGTTTCCTTGGGAATCCGTAGCAGAGGAGTCAGTTGGGTCCAACGGTCGAAGGCGAAAAAGTCTGAGTCTCCGCGACATGATCATTTGAAAGCAGTGAAGTCCGATGAGACTGCAAGGGAGAGAGTGTAGGGAATGAAGAGGGAGGGCTAGGGGCAGCCTCACACGTGTGGGAAAGGGAGAAGCAAGGGAGAAGCAGTCAGAGAGGAGGAAGGAGGCTCAGAAGAGTCTGGGGAAAGCCAAGTACGGAGCTGGCTGTGCTCAAGGGCGGAATGCTTTGAAATTCAGTCAGGGCTAGGAGAAAAGTGGGTATCTGTTTGTTGACTTGGTTAGGTGCAACGGTGATGACAAAAAAAATTTGTAAAATGGTGGGGCTGACCTCATATACACTCATATTCTGCCATTACACACGAACATCAGTGCTGAGTTTTACAGCCAGCATCTGTACTCGTGCCTGTGCAGACAGCTGATAAGTATTCCGCAAGGCACCCTGCATGAGGGTGAGTTGAAGCCCAATTTGGTTGACTCTGAGAAACATACTTGCTCTACCAGACCATGCTGCCGCTTTAGAGACAAGAATGCTAGTCTGCGGTTCTGCACACCCCTTTTTGGAACCGTGAGCACGACTCGGTTACCTCCGTCACTTTCCTTTCTCACTGAGATTCTTTTATTACTCCCAGCGAGTATCACTGCCTCTTTGTAATTAACGGCCACCATCAGATGGTCAGAGATGTCACTGGCCAACTATGATTGAAGATTTTACTGTGTGTAGTTGCTATAACCTTTGACAAATACCAATACATGTATTTTATTTTATTTTTTAATACATGTATTTTATTATTAATGATTGCATTAAAATTTTCAAATGTTATTTTTATTTAATCAAACACCATAATGAAGTATTATCAGTTAAGAGGCCTGCCAATATCAAGATAACAATAGCTTTTTAAATTTTTTTTTATTTTTTAACATCTTTATTGGAGTATAATTGCTTTACAATGGTGTGTTAGTTTCTGCTTTATAACAAAGCTAATCAGTTATACATATACATATGTCCCCATATGTCTTCCCTCTTGCATCTCCCTCCCTCCCACCCTGTCTATCCCACCCCTCCAGGTGGTCACAAAGCACTGAGCTGATCTCCCTGTGCTATGCGGCTGCTTCTCACTAGCTATCTATTTTACATTTGGTAGTGTATATATGTCCCTGCCACTCTCTCACTTCGTCCCAGCTTACCCTTCCCCCTCCCCGTGTCCTCAAGTCCATTCTCTAGTAGGTCTGCATCTTTATTCCAGTCTTGCCCCTAAGTTCTTCTGACCATTTTCTTCTTTTTTTTTTTTTTAGATTTCATATATATGTGTTAGCATACAGTATTTGTTTTCCTCTTTCTGACTTACTTCAGTCTGTATGACAGTCTCTAGGTCCATCTACCTCACTACAAATAACTCAGTTTCACCCCTTTTTATGGCTGAGTAATATTCCATTGTATATATGTGCCACATCTTTATCCATTCATCTGTCGATGGACACTTAGGTTACTTCCATGTCCTGGCTATTGTAAATAGAGCTGCAATGAACATTATGGTACATGACTCTTTTTGAATTATGGTTTTCTCAGGGCATATGCCCAGTAGTGGGATTGCTGGGTCATATGGTAGTTCTATTTTTAGTTTTTTAAGGAACCGCCATACTGTTCTCCATAGTGGCTGTATCAATTTACATTCCCACCAACAGCACAAGAGGGTCCCCTTTTCTCCACACCCTCTCCAGCATTTATTGTTTGTAGATTTTTTGATGATGGGCATTCTGACTTGTGTGAGATGATATCGCATTGTAGTTTTGATTTGCATTTCTCTAATGATTAATGATGAGCATCCTTTCATGTGTTTGTTGGCCATCTGTGTATCTTCCTTGGAGAAATGTCTATTTAGGTCTTCTGCCCATTCTTGGATTGGGTTGCTTGTTTTTTTGATATTGAGCTGTATGCGTTCGCTTGTATGTTTTGGAGATTAATCCTTTGTCAGTTGCTTCATTTGCAAATATTTTCTCCCTCATTGAGAGGACCTCATTGAGGACGATGTTGGCCGTGAGTTTGTCATATATGGCCTTTATTATGTTGAGGAAAATTCCCTCTATGCCTACTATCTGCAGGGTTTTTATCATAAATGGGTGCTGAATTTTGTCAAAAGCTTTCTCTGCATCTATTGAGATGATCATATGGTTTTTATCCTTCAATTTGTTAATATGGTGTATCACATTGACTGATTGGCGTGTACTGAAGAATCCTTGCATTCCCGGGGTAAACCCCACTTGATCATGGTGTATGATCCTTTTAATGTGCTGCTGGATTCTGTTTGCTAGTATTTTGTTGAGGATTTTTGCATCTGTGTTCATCAGTGATATTGGTTTGTAGTTTGCTTTCCTTGTGACATCTTTTTCTGGTTTTGCTATCAGGGTGATGGTGGCCTCGTAGAATGAGTTGGGGAGTGTTCCTCCCTCTGCTATATTTCGCAAGAGTTTGAGCAGGATAGGTGTTAGCTCTTCTCTAAATGTTTGATAGAATTCGCCTGTGAAGCCATCTGGTCCTGGGCTTTTGTTTGTTGGAAGATTTTTAATCACAGTTTCAATTTCAGTGCTTGTGATTGGTCTGTTCGTATTTTCTATTTCTTTCTGGTTCAGTCTCAGAAGGTTGTGCATTTCTAAGAATTTGTCCATTTCTTCCAGGTTGCCCATTTTATTCGCATAGAGTTGCTTGTAGTAATCTCTCATGGTCCTTTGTATTTCTGCAGTGTCAGTTGTTACTTCTCCTTTTCCATTTCTACTTCTATTGATTTGAGTCCTCTCTCCTTTTATCTTGGTGAGTCTGGCTAATGGTTTATCATTTTTGTTTATCTTCTCAAAGAACCACGTTTTAGTTTTATTGGTCTGTGCTATTGTTTCCTTCTTTTTCATTTTTTTAAATTTGATCTTTATGATTTCTTCCCTTCTGCTAACTTTGGGTTTTGTTGTTCTCCTTTCTCTAATTGCTTTACGTGTAAGGTTAGGTTGGTTATTTGAGATGTTTCTTGTTTCTTAAGGTAGGCTTGTATAGCTATAAACTTCCCTCTTAGAAGCACTTTTGCTTCATCCCATAGGTTTTGGGTGGTTGTGTTTTCATTGTCATTTGTTTCTAGGTATTTTTTGATTCCCTCTTTAATTTCTTCAGTGATCTCTTGGTTATTAAGTAGTGTGTTGTTTACCTCCATGTGTTTGTATTTCTTACAGATTGTTTCGTGTAACTGATACCTAGTCTCATAGCATTGTGGCCGGAAAAGATACTTGATACGATTTCAATTTTCTTAACTTTACCAAGGCTTGATTTGTGACCCAAGATATGATCTATCCTGGAGAATGTTCCATGAGCACTTGAGAAGAATGTGTATTCTGTTGTGTTTGGAGGGAATATCCTATAAATATCAATTAAGTCCATCTTGTTTAATGTATCATCTAAAGCTTGTGTTTCCTTATTTATTTTCATTTTGGATGACCTGTCCATTGGTGAAAGTGGGGTGTTAAAGTCCCCTACTATGATTGTGTTACTGTCGATTTCCCCTTTTATGGCTGTTAGTATTTGCCTTCTGTATTGAGGTGTTCCTATGTTGGGTGCATAAATATTTAAAACTGTTATATCTTCTTCTTGGATTCATCCCTTGATCATTATGTAGTGTCCTTCTTTGTCTCTTGTAATAGTCTTTATTTTAAAGTCTACTTTGTCTGATATGAGAATTGCTACTCCAGCTTTCTTTTGATTTCCATTTGCATGGAATATCTTTTTCCATCCCCTCACTTTCAATCTGTATGTGTCCCTAGGCCTGGAGTGGGTCTCTTGTAGACAGCATATATACAGGTCTTGTTTTTGTATCCATTCAGCCAGTCTATGTCTTTTGGTTGGAGCATTTAATCCATTTACATTTAAGGTAATTATCAATATGTATGTTCTTATTACCATTTTCTTAATTGTTTTGGGTTTATTATTGTAGGTCTTTTCCTTCTCTTGTGTTTCCTGCCTAGATAAGTTCCTTTAGCATTTGTTGTAAAGCTGGTTTGGTGGTGCTGAATTCTCTTAGCTTTTGCTTGTCTCTAAAGGTTTTAATTTCTCCGTCAAATCTGAATGAGATCCTTGCTGGGTAAAGTAATCTTGGTTGTAGGTTTTTCTCTTTCATCACTTGAAATATGTCCTGCCACTCCCTTCTGGCTTGCAGAGTTTCTGCTGAAAGATCAGCTGTTAATCTTATGGGGATTCCCTTCTGTGTTACTTGTTTTTCCCTTGCTGCTTTTAATATTTGTTCTTTGTATTTAATTTTTAATAGTTTGATTAATATGTGTCTTGGCGTGTTTCCCCTTGGACTTACCCTGTATAGGACTCTCTGCGCTTCCTGGACTTGATTGACTATTTCCTTTCCCATTATAGGGAAGTTTTCAACGATAATCTCTTCAAATATTTTCTCAGTCCCTTTTTTTTTTTCTCTTCTTCTTCTGGGACACCTATAATTCAAATGTTGGTGCGTTTAATGTTGTCCCAGAGGTCTCTGAGACTGTCCTCAGTTCTTTTCATTCTTTTTTCTTTATTCTGCTCTGCAGTAGTTATTTCCACTATTTTATCTTCCAGGTCACTTACCCGTTCTTCTGCCTCAGTTATTCTGCTATTGATCCCATCTAGAGAATTTTTAATTTTATTAATTGTGTTGTTCATCTCTGTTTGTTTGCTGTTTAGTTCTGCCAGGTCCTTGTTAAACGTTTCTTGTATTTTCTCCATTCTATTTCCAAGATTTTGGATCATCTTTACTATCATTATTCTGAATTCTTTTTCAGGCAGACTGCCTATTTCCTCTTCATGTTTGGTCTGGTGGGATTTTACCTTGCTCCTTCATCTGCTGTGTGTTTTTCTGTCTTCTCATTTTGCTTATCTTACTGTGTTTCGGGTCTCCTTTCTGCAGGCTGCAGGTTCATAGTTCCCGTTGTTTTTGGTGTCTGTCCACAGTGGCTAAGGTTGGTTCAGTGGGTTGCATAGGCTTCCTGGTGGAGGGGACTGGTGCCTGTGTTCTGGTGGATGAGGCTGGATATTCTCTTTCTGGTGGGCAGGACTACAACCCATGGTGTGTTTTGGGGTGTCTGTGACCTTATTATGATTTTAGGCAGCCTCTCTGCTAATGGGTTGGGTTTTGTCCCTGTCTTGCTCGTGCTTTGGCGTACCAGGGTGTCCAGCGGTGTACCTTGCTGGTTGTTCAGTGGAGCTGGGTATTAGTGTTGAGACAGAGATCTCTGGGAGAGCTCTTGCCGATTGATATTACGTGGGGCTGGGAGGTCTCTGATGGACCAATGTCCTGAACTTGGCTTTCCCACCTGAGAGGCTCAGGCCTGACACCCGGCCGGAGTACCACGACCCTGTCAGCCACACGGCTCAGAAGAAAAGGGAGAAAACAAAGAAAGAAAGAAGAAAACATAAATAAAATAGAATAAAGCAAAGTTATTAAAATAAAAAAATTAAAAATTATTTAACGGCTTCCCTGGTGGCGCAGTGGTTGAGAGTCTGCCTGCCGATGCAGGGGACATGGGTTCGTGCCCCGGTCCGGGAAGATCCCACATGCTGCAGAGCGGCTGGGCCCGTGAGCCATGGCCGCTGAGCCTGCGCGTCCAGAGCCTGTGCTCCGCAATGGGAGAGGCCACAACAGTGAGAGGCCCGCATACCGCAAAAAAAAAAAATTTAAAAAAAGAGTAATTAAAAAAAAAAAGACGGGAGCAACCAAACTAATTAACAAATCCACCAATGATAACAAGCGCTAAAAACTAAACTAAGATAAACATATAAATCAGAAACTAGTCAGTTTGCATATAGCAAACCCCAAGTCTACAGTTGCTCCCAATGTCCACCTCCTGAATTCGGGATGATTCGTTGTCTATTCATGAATTCCACAGATGCAGGGACATCAGGTTGATTGTGGAGCTTTAATCCGCTGCTCCTGAGGCTGCTGGGAGAGATTTCCCTTTCTCTTGTTTGTTCGCACAGCTCCCGGGGCTCAGCTTTGGATTCAGCCCCGCCTCTGCATGTAGGTCGCTGTAGGGCGTTTGTTGTTTGCTCAGACAGGGCGGGGTTAAAGGAGCCGCTGATTTTGGGTGCTCTGGCTCACTCAGGCCGGGGGGAGGGAGGGGTACAGAGGGCGGGGCGGGCCTGAGGCGGCAGAGGCCGGCGTGACGTTGCACCAGCCTGAGGCCCGCCGTGCGTTCTCCCGGGGAAGTTGTCCCTGGATCCTGGGGCCCTGGCAGTGGTGGGCTGCACAGGCTCCCCGGAAGGGGGGTAGGACAGTGACCTGTGCTCGCACACAGGCCCCTTGGTGGCGGCAGCAGCAGCCTTAGCGTCTCCCGCCCATCTCTGGGGTCCGCGCTGTTAGCCGCGGCTGGCGCCCGTCTCTGGAGCTCCTTTAAGCAGCGCTCTGAACCCCCTCTCCTCGCGCACCAGGAAACAAAGAGGGAAGAAAAAGTCTCTTGCCTCTTCGGCAGCTCCAGACTTTTCCCCGGACTCCCTCCCGGAGAGCCGTGGTGCACTAACCCTCTGCAGGCTGTGTTCCCGCCGCCAACCCCAGTCCTCTCCCTGCGCTCCGACCGAAGCCCGAGCCTCAGCTCCCAGCCCCGCCCGCCCCGGTGGGCCAGCAGACAAGCCTCTCGGCTGGTGAGTGCCGGTCGGCACTGATCCTCTGTGCGGGAATCTCCCCGCTTTGCCCTCCGCACCCCTGTTGCTGCGCTCTCCTCCGCGGCTCCGAAGCTTCCCCCTCCGCTACCCGCAGTCTCCACCCGCGAAGGGGATCCTAGTGTGTGGGAACATTTCCTCCTTCACGGCTCCCTCCCACTGGTGCAGGTCCTGTCCCTATCCTTTTGTCTCTGTTTATTCTTTTTTCTTTTGCCCTACCCAGGTACGTGGGGAGTTTCTTGTGCTTTGGGAGGTCGGAGGTCTTCTGCCAGCATTCGGTAGGTGTTCTGTAGGAGTTGTTCCACGTGTAGATGTATTTCTGGTGTATCTGTGGGGAGGAAGGTGATCTCCGCGTCTTACTCTTCCGCCATCTTGAAGGTCTCTCCTCCACAATATCTTTTGATTGTAATTGCTTAGCCCTGATGTAGTGATAATAGCCATTGTTCATTGCTTATAATTATATACCTTTAGAGAATATACTAGTTAATTACTTAAAAATTCACAGCAGTTAATGTCACTGGTGAACTATGGTTCTCTTTTCTGAAATGCAGCCTTTCTATCTGAGGTATCTTGAATATTATGCAATGATTCAGGACTCAACCTTCCTGGATGTCACAGGTTAGAGTAAGTCATTAAAAAATAATCTTTCCTAAAGTTATCAATTGTAAATGCATGGTTTCAGTGACTTCTCATTCTTTAAAAATTGTAGGATTTTATTATGTGTAATGCTATGCCAACAAAACAACCGAAGTCAGCGTCTATACGAGACAAATAACTCAAGAGTAGAGAAGTTGGTTTGACTCTTTGGTCCATCCTGACTATGAATTAGACTGACACACAGTTAATCACCACATAGCTAATCACGGCATGTTAGAAACTTCTAGATTGACTGTGACTTGGGAGATTCAGCTATAGTTTTTCGTTAACAGCCTCAACTTCTTGAAAATTACAGAAGACACAAATAGCATGTTAATTTATGGAGAGTAATTACTTAAGGGTGCTACTGAGTTTAGCCATGCAATCAACATTATGGTTTCCAAGTGAATTAAAATAATCATTTACTCTTAACTTCACTCTTGGAAAAACTATTTTCGGCTTTCGGTAATTTGATACTTCTTGAAAATATTTAGAAAATAACTAAGATTTAGAGATTTAAAGCAAATGGATACAGCATATAACAGAGCAACTCATATTCTGTTCAGATTTAGAAACAGTGGTAACTGATCATCTAAAATGGCCTTACACTGATGAATTTCTATGTTAATAGATATATATTTCTCTACAATTCTGAGGTTTCTCCAATCAAGTCTCCTTAGATATATATTTGGGAAGATTCTGATAAGAATCATAATACAAATGGAAGAAGAGTGAAGTGACCAGATTTCTAAAGCTCAACAAACCTAGGGACATGTATCCTATCTGAAGATCAGAGGAAAAAAGTGTATGATGGAAATAGAGGAGAAAAAAAGGGTTATTTCTGTCAGTGCTAAAAAGCTTAGAGAGTCGCTGATTAAGGTCACTGCCAATTTTATCAATGAAGAAAGTGCTTTAGCAAGGCATACCATCCTCTGTGTAGGCATGTGGATGACCGTACTGTCAGGGTGTACACGATCAAACACAGAGAGCATTCAGGGTCAACCGGACTAGAATTTTTATCAGAAAACCCGAAGTGTCTAAAACCCACACTGAAAAGTGCATTTTAAGTCTTCCTGCCCACTTGTCTTCTTCAGGACCACAATCATCATCAAAGATAACCACAAAAGAGAAGAAGGAAGGAAAGAAAACATAACCAGTAACCACTTCCCATCTGTCCTTGGCTTCCCTGGAAAGACCATCTAAATGGTTCAGGGCAAATCTTTCCTTGAAAGATTTATCAACAAAATAACAATTAACTACCTACAACAGCTAGTAAGATCTAAATCCCATGCTCCAAGCAGATACCCAAACAATAGGTCGTCAGTCAATGGCCAGGTCAGTCCATCTCATTGCTCAGGTGAAGTTGATACAAGCATTTTCTTATCCATAAGCTCTACCAAAGGGTGAAAGATGTGTGTCAACAGACTCTTAGTTGAATAATGAAATTGAAAATTACAATAGGACAAAAAAATAGTGATTTCGCATTAGAACACACTTTACTTTGTACAGATGGTGTGACATGTTCAGACAAGATGTCATCAGAGCCCAAGCTGAGTCATAGAATTGACTGCAGAGCAAGTGGGGAAAAATAAATGGAAGATGTCGCCCACTAATGTGACATTGATAATTCAAAGTCTTGGGGTAAAGGAGGCTGTCCTCTGGAAAACACTGACTTAAGTGGGTAAGAGCCATTTAATCACAGAAAGCTCCACTTGAGGGATCTCTGAACATTGAGGATTCCCCATCCGGAATATTAGGACTCTAGGATATCAATTTTCAAACCTGTAAGGGCAGCTTACCCACCACCTCGAACCCTGCAGGATATGTCCTCATCCTACCTGATCGCCCTCCAGCCCCCAGTTTTATTTGACTCGATCCATATCTTGGCTGATTTGACCACTGACTACATGGCTTTTAACTAGTTCCCTGCTCCGGTTTGTGACTTAATAAGGGCCTGATTATAAGATATTTTTCTGTGAGGTCAGACAGATCTCTGTAACTTACTGAGATACAACTGTTGCTCTCACTTTTTTTTTTTTTTTTTTTTTTTGGTAGCCTGGTGTTTTCAACGTTATAGTCATTAGCATCCAAAAGAACAAGGGTGAAAAAGGAAAATGTAATTTCTATCTGGGAGCGGCCTCAGACCATATAAGCTCATTAGCAGTGCGATGTGCTGGGCCCTACAGCTCAAAGCATGCCGTATGGACTTCTGTGGAGCGTCAAAGTTCAGCCTGATGGACAGAAAACTCATCTTCGGCTCTTACAGTTGAATAATATGCAATTTCTAGAGGTTAATGGACACGCACTAGTATTTGCTGAGTTGCTAGAAGGTGCTATTCATAAGCTAATATTAGCATGTCACCAGAATTAACTGAGGACTCTGAATCGGTATTCCACAAGGACACGTGACCGCCACTCAGTGCTGGGGAGCTTTGCAGGACTCCTGCTATTCAGATTCACATGAAAATTGTTAGAATTCCTGAAATCAGGGGAAGGACACATGGCTATTACTGCTGTTTTGAATTGAACTTGGTTGCAGACAAATGTATATGAGTGAATGCATTTGTAACATTACTAGTAGATTTTATAATTATTCACCATTTTGTTTTGTTGTGTAATTGTTGTGTTGGTAACACTTTGTTATTTTGTTCTTCCCCAAACTTTTTTTTTGTTTTAAGTCATGGGGTCTTTTTCATCTGGAACGTAGAAATAGATTGGGATATATAAATCCTTAAGTGCACCACAATCAAATGGTTTGAGAACCACTGCCATTAAAGAATGGAAGTCAGGAAAGAAAAAGCTTCATGAGTAGGGACCTAAAATAACAATTCTCATCTGTGGCCAGGTACTTAGATGCAGGAGAAAGGCTCTGGGGGCGGGGGGAGGGGGTGCTGGGTACCCAGGGAACAATGTCAAAGGCAGGCAGTCACTTGACAGTCTTTCTCAGGGTCAGCCTTGTTTGTGTATCACAGAGAATCCAAATTTGTTTCAATTTTGCCTTCTTATCCAGGTATCATGAGAACCATTTGCTTTTTTGCCCATAATTTGTTTTTGCCTAACATTACTAGAAATTCATTTTCTACTCAGAATGTAAATTATGTTTCCTATTTGTCCTCAAACCAATGTAGCATTTCTTTTTGCTTTTTATGCATGATATTTACTGTGTCTTTGACGTTTTTGTTTAGTAGTCAGTATTAATAAATCTTCATAAAGTAAGTCATTCTGATTTTGTTTAAAATGCATTGCTTAGAGTTCTCTGAAGAAGTATAAGTGTTCAGCTAAAAAGAACCAAAGAAAGTGACAAACACTGCCAGAGAAGCACCCTAATTCATCTTTGCATGATATTTACTGTGTCTTTGACACTAATTCATCTTTGCATTGGTGAAATGAACATATTTAGCTGAACTGTTCATTCTTTTTCTGACCTCTGTTCTCTCCAGGTTCAGGTTCCTAAACCATGAAACTAGGCTTAAAGTAGTATTTTTTTAAAACAGTCATCTAGGTGAGAATATATACAAATCAGCCCAGAGATACAGTTGGACAATTTTTCTATAAAAATTTCAGAAACTTACTAACATTTTTCATATTTCTGAAACACATTATTTACATGAACATTCTTCCTAATGTCTAAGCTTAATTTCTTCTGTTTGTACCTGGACTTATTCCCACTGATAAGTTCAGTGGGAACTGAGACAGTCTTTACTTCTTATGGGATATACTATTTTACAAACAAAATAAATCTATCTGATATTTCATATGTTTTACTCCTCTGTACATGGAGATCTATTGCTCCAAACTAGATACGGTTGTTCACTCATCAAAATCATCAAGTAACAATAATAAAAGAAACATGGTACAGTTTTATAGATAATATAATGAAGCAAAATTTAGTAAAAACACAACTTTTTAATTCCATTTTAATTGAGAAAACATATAAAAAGCTAGCTATCCACTATAGTGCCTGGAACATTATAAGGCCTGAAAAAGTTTCATTTTGCCATCTTTTTGACTGAGACAAATACATATATATATATATGTAAAAATTATGTATATATATATTATATGTATACATATTATATATGTGTATATATATATTTTATATATATAATTTTTTCTTGCAGGAAGGCATTTCTGTTTATAAAGTTTAAAAAAGTTTGGATTGGGATGAGAAAAAGAAAACAGTGACATTGGTAAAAAGAGATGGAAAAGGGAAATTGAAAATATTTTTTAGTGCATCATCTGATAAATTGAAATGATTTACTGTCAGTTTAAATGTTTTACTGGACTTCATAAGAAATACAGTGGTGTGTGGCAAAATGGTATTAGCTTGTGGTCTTCCATGGTCTTAAGCTCTTTTACATGTAGTTATTTATACAAGTGTGCGTGTGTGCGTGTGTGTGTGCATTGCGTGTGCGCGTGTGCATGAGTCTGTGCACGCGTGTGAGTGTGTCTCTGTGTGCGTGCATGTGTGTGTGTGTAAGGGAGTTTGTGCAACTGAAAGCCTTGCCTTGCTCCTTTTAAAGCTGAATTGAATATCTACTTTCTCTCTAAGGAACTCTCTTGAAGGACTCTACTTTTAAACACCTTATCAAATCATGTCATTTTTTATGAAAAATGTCTTAAACGTTAACACAACATGTAATAGTTTTCACCCCAAACAGAGATAAATCAATATTGAAGAAGGGAGCAGGGATCAGAGGAGGGGGTCACAAATTCAATTTGTGGGCACATGTTTCCTAGACAGTCAAAGCCAAGTATATAGAAACCACATTGGCAAAATTGTACAAATCAGTCTTCTAGCTGACAATGAAATTCCTCTCTACTAATCAGATGTTACCAGACCAATTCACAGAAAGGCTAATTTCTCAATAAAGTCATTGCTTTATTTAACTAATAGGGGCAGGCAGGTGAAAAGAAAAAGAGAGGAGAAACAGAAGTAAAAGAAAAGAAGATGATTCATGGTACAGATGTTCTTCCATTACCCTGTCACTAAGCTAACCAAATAAAACTGTGATGTTAAATGCTATCAATAAATTTAGTCACGTAGGCATATTATAAAGTAAAGACATTTTGACAAGTCATAGACTTAGGAAGTATGAGGGGTATGGAAAATAAAGATAGAAAAACCTGGATAAATAAGTAGTGACTAAAGCACTCAGCAAATTCCAGCTCCGCTTGGAATATTGTCCACATGATGAATATTTCAGGTGCATCTTGAGGTCCTTATATTTTTCAAAGACAAGTAGGCAAGATGCATTTTACATCTGTTAAGACTTCTGACTGGCATCTGTGTTGAAAGACTGCCTCAGGATTGAAAGGCAGAATTCTCCTCAAGAGCCACAGCTATGAAATATTTATTCCACCTTCCTTCATAGAGAAGAATGAGTTGACTCTGTGATACAGATCTCTACTAATAATGCCAACAAAATTACACATCTTCTGTTAAATGATTATTCTTAGAAGGTGACCCAGGCCTTGTTTGTTGTAGTTGATCAGAGTAGAATAATGCAAGCGTTGTTTTACAGTATTCTTGGGAAACATAATAATGTATTTTCAAGCATTAGAGCACAGGAGACCTAACGTCTGCTAAAATTTTTTAAGAAAGACCATGCTGGATGAATATTTTTCTGGGATTGTTGTTTCTTTCGTTTTAATTTCAAAATTACATTTTTGTCAATATTAACCTCTGTTTGTGAGAATCTTTTCTATATAAAAATGCTGTAGTTATACCTTTGAGTATACTTTTTATTAAGTAAGGCAAAGACTCGTGTCTCCAAATATTGCTTAAATCTCCAAAGCCAGCTGAATAAACAAACATTATTCGATCTGTAGCCCAAAAGTCTGCAAATGACTCCACAGGATGTAAACAAAAAAAATTATGATGCCTTCTAAGCGTTTCTTGGAGCCAATGATCAGCAGTTTTGTTTAAGTTCTGGGACCCCTGAGCCTCCATAAAAATAACTTTGAAATATTATATTATGTGTGAAAATTTTACACACATGCACATTGATAATCAGCACGCAGGCCCTCTGCCCTTCCCCACCTGATAACCACAGTGCCTGCTTAGACAGGGAAAAAATAAAAGATTCAGAACTCCAACGCACATAATCTTAGCGCCGTTCAGAACCACGTGCATTCCTGAAATCCTCTATTACTGCAAATCTCTTGGTTGTATTTTCTATGGAATTGTCTGTTTCTCATTATCAAAGTCTGAAGAAATTTGATACAGTCATGTAACACTTGGTGAAGGAGTGTTAGAAAAACGCATTCCAAAGTGTTCAGCTTATCTTTTCTTTCCAAAGCAGTAACTACTGCCTGACTTTCCTCCTCCAGAGAAGCCATTTGGGAGGGTGAAGAAAAAAAATAATCAAACCAAAGTAAATTTAACAATGGCTCCGTGTCTGAATCAATCACAGATATCAGCTTTTAAACACGAATTGTAGTTAACAGGAGCTAGGGCAACGTTAACATGGAGAATTCTTACTCTGTAAAGTCACTCTTTGCTTGTAGAATGGGTACCATGCCATCCTTCGAACCAAGTTTGCTAGGGGCAAAACTGCAGGTCAGATTGCTAGTGGCCTCAGTAACCCAGGATATGAACACCTAGAGATGGTCTATGGTACATTTTATTGTTCAGCATGGCCAGAGCTCAGGGACGACGTGTCATCCTTCCTCAAGAGTGAAGATGTTCGAGAAAAGAAAATCTGGGGGGAAAATTATAAATATGAACCTTGAAGAAAGCACGCCTTCTTCCAACAGGTGTTTCTGTCTGCTCCCGTTAAGTCCGTTGGGCTATTCAGATAGTACACAAATAGTGTTCAGACAACTCTCCATGCACACCTGATCAATTCAGACAGAATGCTGTTTTGGCAATTCGAGCTTTTAAAAAGCATTATAGTTAAAATACATGGCACAGGCATGCTGGGATAATTGGTTGTAAAAGTACATCGGTACCACTGAGTAGTCTTAAAATAGCAGGAAATGCAACTGAATACTGGAAAGGAAGTCACTATTTCACTTTTCCAAATAAAACATATTGCACCTCTGAGTTCACAATGGGATATTTGCTGAGAGTCTGTAATTAACTCACAATGATGAGAACCGCAGTAATAAACATTCCTTAGCAAAACATTCACTTGTTTTCATTATTTCCTACTCTTTTGCTATTTCCCTGTCAGGTTTTAACTTAGCTTGTCACTATTAATCAAGAGGAGAATGGAGAAAAGGGCAAATACGTTTTCAAGAAGGGGAATACTCATTTTAATGATATAGAAAGAACACTCCTGGATGCAGACTAGCACATCATCAGCGACTTCATACGTCTAAGCACAAATGAGGGGGATTTATGACATATCAGTAAAGTTATTTTACTTTGAAAACCCGGAACCAAGGAAAACAAAACGCCGCTCAATAGCAGATCACCTGTAGCCGCTGCTTGTGGATTCACCGCCCCGCCCACAGCTGTCAGATTCATCTTCCCAAATACCTTTCCATCATGTCATTCCTTCGCTCAAAATCCTTCAATAGCTGCAATACCAACAGAACAGAGTCCACATTCCTCGGCCAGGCATTAAGCCCCCTCTACAATCTGGCTGCAATTTTCTTTTCTTGCTTCATTTCCCACTCTTCCCTTACAACGTAATGGCCCACGTGAATTCTCTGCCCCGGTCTACACAGCGCCTTTGAAAAGACTATCTGCCTTCTTCTTTTCCTGTTATTTTCTCAAGCTGTTCACTGCCTGGGGTTTTCCCTTCCTTCATGCCTTGGCTCTACTCAGACGCATCCTGCAGCGCTGCTTTGGATCATAGCATACACGGTCAGGTAAGGCTACCTGTTCCGCAAACGCACCCTGGCTCTGCATGAGGCTGTGAGCTCCGTGCAAGCAGGTGTATATCTCACACTTCTTTGTCTCTCCTTTGCATCTCCCACCCTTTTCAGCACAGTATGGGGGCACTGGATAAATAGCTACTGATTGATAGAACAATTGTTACTACAATACACAAAGCATTAGCCCAGGATCGGCTCTGTCTCACCTCATGTCATTTAGAAAGAGCTGGTTTATTACCAGAAAACAAGAATGTTCCCGCTCCAACTCCAAATGTCCCTATAACCTTCCCCAAAGTGACGGCAAGGCAGAGAGGACGGCACACAAATCTTCCAAAGCATTTGGGTCGACTTTGTGAAAAATCTGAATTTCACTTATGTTTTAAAACGTGTGGCAAAATTCAATAATGCTAATATATGTAAATAATAATAATAATTTAATTGCTTTATCTATGCAAAAGTAGCTGAACGTACCGTGCAGTCAGAATTACTGGGTCCAGACTTACCTGTCTGGCTGAAGAGACTCTGGTTACAGTTGCCTAACTGGGTTCATTGCTTCCTCTTTTGTCCTGACACCAAGTTTTCTCCTACCAGAGGAACCCACATTTCTCTAATGAAAATCAGACTGGGTCCCTCTTCTGCTTCAACCCTGCCCACGGCTTCCCCATCACACCTGGATAAAATCCCACATCTCTCCATGGCTTCCGAGGTCTGTTGTCCAGCTTCATCCTTCCCATCCCTCCCCCCAGCCCAGCCCCACCCCCTCCAGCTGCCCGGGTTTTCCTTCTGCTCTGTCTTTGCATTTACTGTTTCTCTAGCCCAAACACTCTGCCCTTGGTCTGAGACTGGCAGGTTCCTTACAGCCCTTCTCAAACATGTGTCCTCAATAAGGCCTTTCTTGAGCTCACATCTAATTCAGTGGCTCCCCCTCCATCACCATGTTTTATATCACACCACCCCATGAAAAGAACAGCCTCTATTAGTATCGGAAATAATCTTCTTTATTCAGTTGTTTACTTGCCTGTGTCTATCTCCTTCCACTGGAAGTAAATATCATTCAGCCAGGGATCCTGTCTGTTTTGATTACTGTTGTACTGTTGTCATCAGAAAATTGCTTGGTACAGAGCATGTGGTCAATAAATATCTGTCAAATGAATAAACTTGCGGAAAGTTGCAGAACTAGCCCTGAAACCCCAGTCTGTCTGACCAGCACAGCGCCACCACTCTGTAGAGTACTGACGGTGCCGCAAACACCCATGCCACCATCCTTGTTGCTGAGTGTTAGCCTGCTCCAGCAGTCACCCAGAAGAAGTCTTAGATCCAAGATAAAGACACCAGAGAAAGTCAGTACGCCTGTCTATCCAGGGAGAGCAGCCTGCCCAGACAATCTGACAAAACTGTCACGCAGATCTCATCCTACACGGGGAAAGGCATCACAGAAGAATCAGTTGGAGGGGCAATTGCATCTTAGTGATGGGGTCACTTATACATTTGTTAGAAACAACTCGGCATTTATGCCAATGTGTAAGGCATGGAGAATGGATGGAATGGGTAGAAAGGGAAACAACCACGTGTGGTCCACTGAAGAGAAGTTGAACTAACAACACGCACTCACTCGTTAGATGTTGAAGAGAGTCGGAAAGGCAACAACAATGTCATAAAACAGGTCAATTGGGAAGATGATAGAGCCATTGACAGAACTAGGACACTTAGAAAGAAAGAGGAGGCTTACAGATGAAGCCAGGGAGGATACTCAGCCATGTTTCAGATGTGTAGGTCTTGCATATTGTTGGTGCTTATGAAAGATTTGTCCAATGTCCTCATTTCCCTTGGGAAATGCGTATTCTTTGGAAGGAAGGAGAAAATCGAGGTAGAAATAACTGTCAATTCCTTGAGGTCTGGGACAATGCCTCTCTCTCCCTCTCTCTCTTTCTCTCCTTCACTCTTCCTTCCTTCCTTTATCCTCTCTTCCTCTCTTTTTCTTTCTTTATCCATAGCAATTGATATACAACTATTTATACAGTAAACACTCCGTAAATGCTAGTGACATAAAGATTCCAAAAGCAAAGCTTAACTAGATTCTACATGTTAAGTACTGTTCATGTCCCAAGGAGCTTTGTACAGCATGAAGAATGCTGAACCGCGGATCAAATACATCCGCCCGCCTACACTTCTTAACTCTGCGATCTCAGGCAACTATGATTCACTTTCCTTATTTGAAACACGAGGCTAAGCAAATCTCCGTAGGGTACTTGTGAGAATTACAAGAAAATAATGTACTTGGGGCATTTAGCAGCATGCTTGAACCATAACTGATGCTTAATAAATGATAAATCATTAATATTATTTATTTTCAATTTTACCTGCTTTGTGTTGGGGTTTTGAGAATTGCTATGTAAGTCTAGAGAAGTATATGTCGCTCTTAAACTTGAACTAGGAATCTTATCTTTATCTGAAAACATCTCTTAAGTGTTTCATTACCTGTAATATTTTGAAAGTAAATCTACAAAGTTAAGGAGTAATATTACTACTACCAAACTTTATCTAAAACACAAAGAAAGCATAGGGTGTATGATAACACAATAAGTTAAACATTAAATTTTACTTCAACCTACTTCCATTGGTCAGTTTATGCAAATGTTATTATTTTTTCTCTCCAAAATAGAATACTGCATCAATGTTATCTTGCACAATAAAACTGAATTTAGTGCTCACATGTTTATTTTCTCTTCATATGTTGTATTTCTCTACATTAGCTATATACAAGCAAAGTATACACCCAACAAATCATTTCATTTCTCTGGTAAAAATACAGAAATAGAAAAGGCAGCCTTTAAAAAAATCTAGCCTTAACCTACAGAATGGGAGACAATATTTGCAAACGATGTGACCAACAAGGGCTTAATCTCCAAAATTAACAGCTCCAAAACAAACAGCTCATACAACTCAACAACAACAAAAACTTCCCAATCAAAAAATGGGCAGAAGTACTAAACAGACATCTCTCCAAAGAAGACACACAGATGGCCAACAGGCACACAGGCCAACAGATGGTCAACATCACTAATTGTTAGAGAGAAATACAAACCAAATCTACAATGAGGTGTCACTGCACATTGGTCAGAATGGACATTATGAAAACGTCTACAGATAATAATGCTGGAGAGGGTGTGGAGAAAAGGGAACCCTCCTACAGTGTTGGTGGGAATGTAAGTTGGTGCAGCCACTGTGGAGAACAGTATGGAGGTTCCTCCAAAAGCTAAAAATAGAGTTGCCATATGATTCAGCAATCCGACTCCTGGGCACATATCCAGACAAAACTATAATTCAAAAAGGTACATGCACCCCTATGTTCATAGCAGCACTCTTCACAACAGCCAAGACGTGGAAACAACCTAAATGTCCATCAACAGATGAACGGATAAAGAAGACGTGGTGTACATTATATATACAACGGGACAATATTCAGCCATAAAAAAAGAAATAATGCCATTTGCAGCAACATGGGTGGAACTAGAGATTGTCATACTGAGTGAAGTCAGTCGGAAAGAGAAAGACAAATACCATATGATATCACTTATATGTGGAATCTAAAATATGACACAAACATAAATGGTCTCACAGACACAGAGGACAGACTTGTGGTTGCCAAGGGAGAGACAGGTGAGGGAGGGATGGAGTGGGAGTGTGGGGTCAGCAGATGCTAATCCGTACAGAATGGGTAACAACAAGGCCCTACTGTAGAGCACAGGGAACTGTATTCAGTATCCTGTGATAAACCATAATGGAAAAGAATGTAAGAAAAAGGAATGTTTATATACGTCTAAGTGAATCACTTTGCTGTACAGCAGAAATGAATACACTGCAAATCAACTATGCTTCAATAAAAAATTTAAAAAATCCAGTCTCATCTATATTCAAATCAAATCTCCATTCGAGCTGAAGTATAGTCTATAGCCTATAATGTGAACCTGATAAAGCAGCCTTTTGGGGGCAAAGTTTTCCTTGTGTAAATTCATCATTAACGAGCACGGACACTGACCATCTTATAATCCTTCATGAATGATGACTAACCTAAAAATTAGAGAAATATTAGCTAATAATACCACAGGGATTGATTCATTGGGCCTCACTGATTTAAATTACTTAAAATGTTAAATGTATTGGAAAAAGAATAATGAAACACTACCGTCTCAGACAAAGACATGCAAATGATGCTTCCTGTTCCAGAGATTGTTTTAAAAATGCAAATGCCTATTATGTCATGATTCTGCAACAATTTATTTGCAATTTAACAGCATAGTAGAGTCAAACATTACCATTTATTGCCAATTGGAAAGGGAAAAAAAAGCGAAACTGTGTCTAGGGAGGGATTCTGTAGTTTGGCACATTTGCTGGTTCTTAAATTACACTGCTTCCCTGAACGAGTCTGTCTGTGAGTGTGTGGTAACCCAATGTTCTTCTGACTAATTTGGATTGCTTGAGGCCATGGAACCAGTGAGGGACTCCATTCATGAACAGCCCGTGATGCATGACAAAGCTGTAATGCTCTTAGGAGGAAGTTAGCTGAGAAGAGCTGTACTATACCACAGGGGGTTTGGATAAAAATTCCATCCAGGCTACAAATTGTAGACATTGATTTGAAATAAATTGTGACTGATGATCAGTCGATGACGATTTCCATAATCATTACGCTGTTAGTAATTTATCAAGGTAATGATATTTGTGTCCCCGATGTCACATTCATCCTGTATTGAGGGACTGAAGAACATGCTGTGATTTTTAAAAGCCCTTATTAAGAACCGACTGGTTGTGTCATACTTCCAGCCGTAATCAGTGGGATGGCTAAAAGTGAATAAAACAGTGAAAAAATCCTGCTAGGTTTGTAATAAAATTCTTTTGACAAAACCTTCTATAGCACGAAGGTGAAGATCTTATGCTTACAGCATTTTAATTAAATCTCTTTTATCAAGATTGTTCAGTGTCGTTTGCCAATATGCTTTGGAAAGAGCTATCACGGCATGCTGGGCAAAGAAATCTGCCAAAGAATCTCCGCTTAACCCTTCTGCACCATTTCACCCTGGAACACTTGCATTCCCTTTCAGATTGCGATTATTTCTTCACGACCATGATTTTCAGCATGTGTGTAGTCAACAGGTATTCATATCCTGCCCTTACTCTTGTTAGACACAAAATTGATGAACAATATTCCCATCCCTAGTCAGAAAAAAAGCTAATGACATTAAACACTAAATGTCATAAGTATCTCTTCACCAAAAGTGAAAGTGAGCTGAGAAAGTCGACGACAGTGATATAATTAACAAAATTAACACATGTGTTTTGAGATTTCCATTATAAGATGAATTACGATTACATTGCAAATGTTATAGGATCACTTGTATGTTCCTAGAACAAGGTTTAAATACATACAACCAAATACAGTTTCAAGAATTTCACGAATAATTCTAGTTGGGCATCTTAAAAGTTTAAGTTAAGATAAAGCAAAGTACTTTGATTAGAATCAGAAAATAGAGCATTTTAGATATTTGTTTTATGTAAATGAAACTATATTTGTTATCTACAAACTTCCATTTGTTTTTGAAATAATCTGTCTTCACTAGTCTAAAATAATGACCACTGCTCAATGATCCCAACATGGGCTGTATTTGTATACTGCCTGGCCTGGGTTCCTGGCTTCATTACCTGATTATTTATTTCTTTTTATTGTGGTAAAATATGCCTAATACACAATTTACTGTGTTGACCATTTTGAAGTGTATAGTTTAGTAGCATCCAGTGCATTTGCAATGTTCTTCAACCATCACCACTATGCCCAGTTTCATTACTTTTAAGCTGTTTCTTATTTTCCGTCTGTCGCCTGTAAAACGGGTGATGATTACAGTAGCAACTTCATATTGTTTTTGTTAAAAATAAATGAGATGCTATGATATTTGTAAAGCTCGCCTGGTGTACATGAAGTGCTAAATTATATACTCCATGCTTGGACTGTTTTCTTCTAATGTTGACATTAACTGTTTTAAGAGCACAAAGACTTACTGGAACATCACCATAGAATAACTTAGATTTATTTTCTGAAAAAATGCTACGTGTTACAAATACTTCCACAAATATCTCTCTAGAACCTTGCCATAAAACCCCACATAACAAACAAGAAGGCCAGGTTTTGTTTTCTGATTGTACAAATGAGAAAAGTGAATCTCTGAAAGCCTAAGTCATTTACGCCAGGTCCCAGAGTCAAGGAGTGGAGTTAGAAACTAAACCCAGCACTTAGCACTTAGGAGGTAAGCAATTATAAATGTCTGTGAATAAGTGGTTGAATTAAAATAAGTTAGAATTTTGACCTTAAGTTCTCCACTCCTTCTACCACATAACATGGGCTGCTTCGTCACCTGACTTATCTCCAGCCTTCACTCAGCATTCCCGTTTGCTAAGACCCCCTCTTATAAGGTCTGGAGGACTGACTGTGGGCTCTTGCTTCTTTTAATTCTTTGAGGTTCACTGTTTCTCTTGGCTCCATGGGAAAGGAGTGCCCTAGGTAATTAAAACTGTGGTTCTGAGCTTCGTAGTCTACTCAACAGAAAGGCTAGTGGCCTTAGAGGTCGTTTTAAATCTTTGGCCCAGGCTTTCATCATGGACAGAGGGATACATCCCTCTGTATCCTCAGGGCATTGGCTCCAGGACTCCTGCGCATACCAAACTCCGTGGATGTTCAAGTCCCTTACAGAAAATGGTGGAGTACTGCGGTTGGTCGAATCTCCCATGCTGAGTTCGCGGATATGCGGGCCAACTGTATGTAGAAGGTGTTCGTCAAGGGACACACTGTCTTGTGGCTTAAAAAGCCCCCTGATGGACCCTATATGTCAGGTATTGATACTTAGACGGCTCTAAGCAAGGTTTAGAATTTTCAGGATGATGAGAGTGGCAGTAACCTGCACTGCACACGGATGTTTTTCTAAATACATCTTGTTTAGCCAGATAAATATTTCTTTTCCTTAATATGGATTTGTTATTTTTGAAAATTATTGTTTGTCCTTGAGTGGTGTGTGTATGTGTGATTTAATTTTTCTTGTTAGAATACCAGGAAAAATGAGAGGGTTGTATCTGTCCTACAGAGTGGAAGACAGGACTTTTGAAATGACAAAACCTGTTCTCAATTGTTTTGTTATACTCGTTGTGCGAAAACTCACCTGGGGCTAATGAAGTCATCCACCCCACGGGGTCAAGGCATATTTCCAGGTGGGATGACTTGGACTTTGGGACACGACCACTATGGCTGACTGTGCTCTATGGGCTGCACTGCTGGGTGTTGGGAGGGTGTAGAACATGAATGCTAACCTGAGTTAGACTCTCTGGCTAGTAGGTGGGTTTTCCCGAGTGGGAATTAGAATGTCGTATTATGGTAGTTTGTAAAAGGAAGTACTTTTTGAGAGGAGAGTGGAACTAAGGGTGCCCTTGAGGTAGGGAGGGAAGCTCACACTTGGGTCTCACCTACATCTCTTTGAGGGGTCCAAGATCACCTCAGTGGTCCATGGATCACCTGCACCAGAATGACCTGGGATTGAAAATGCAGCTTGCCCTACTCCTAACACTGGTTCTAACTTTGGGTTCATCCTGTCTGTTCTCTCCTGCAGCAGCTAACCAGGCCATTTGAGATGAAACTTCTTTAATTCCAGTGGCAATGTAGTTTGGAAACTAAACGATTTTGGATGTGTGGAACGGAGTGAAAGAAAAAATTGAAAATAACAGGCAATATACTTAATATACTCAAAAATTATTTAAAAGAAAGGTAACCTGGGCTATTCTTAAACAGATTTTTTAAAAAAGCATTTTTTTTAGGATAACAGAAAATTTTCCAAGAAAAATATTTCACCTGTTGTTGTATTTTGAATATTTTGATGTTAAAATTTAAGATGTAGAACATATAACGCATTTCACAAAAGCAGCTGGAACTTACCTATTTAAAAAATTAAGGAGAATATATGTATTCATGCAAATAATATGTAAAAAATGTAACAGTAACATGATTTACAGATTTGTAAGCATTATAATTTTTTTAAATTTCTTAATTAACAAGTATTACTAAACTATAGAAACATGGATTTCTGTTAAACTTTGAAAACATTTGAGAAATACAAGCTTCCTATGTAGCTTTTCTAACAAATGCCATTAAAAATATTTTAAATGTCACTTGAAAAAAGTAAATATCAAAATTTATTTCTAGACACATTTGATGTAAAAATGTATCAAGTTTCTATCAAAAGCATGTAAGATGATTTAGTCTGTGCTGTTAAAAAGTTTTCTCTTGTTAAGCCATATTGACTAACAAAGTACAGTTAAAGCTGTTAGAAACGTATTTGTAATTTTTACTGAAACGAGGAAAGGGTTACTGAGAAGCAAGACAAAATGAGAATTAGGACTAAGAGGGGAGTGGAAAAAAGTAAAATAAAAATAAAGATGAAAAGAGGTCATACAGGCAGAAAAAACACATTAACACACTGGGGCAACGTGGGAAGGAGAAGGTGAGGTTCGGGGGTGTGGGGAGAGAGAGAAAAAGGCAAGAAAGGAGAAAGGGGAGTGGAACTTGGGAATGCATATACTTCATTAACGAAGTGATAGAGGGAGACAGGGACAGGTAGTTTTAATTTCAACATGCAGACAAACCAAAACCGGCAGCTATGCCTCGCCAATCTACCTTCCTCTTCAAGAGGAGCAACATTTATTTCAGTGTTCCTGCAAGTCATGGCAAAATTTACAGAGATTATCTTCGTGTTTTTCAAAAGATCATAGTGGGTATTTCAGAATTTTCAAAGATAATTCAGAAGAATTCCGACAATGTCTGTGTAATGTCACACAAAAGGACCTGGGTACACTTAACAGACATCAACTTGAAGGATGACACCATATTCCATTAGCTTGCTTTTGCTCTGACTTTTTAAATGGCTTTTAAAAACATTTTTGAATTTTTAAACACATTAAAGAAACACTATAATGCTTTTTAGTGTGTACGTAAAGTACATTTTTTCCTGCAGCATAATTGAAATCTAATTAATCATTTTCTCTAGAGATTTTTTTTTTTCTAAAGACAACTATTGTGACAACAATAGAGAGACATGACTTTGCTCATCACCACTGAAAATGTTTCAGTTGGGCAACAATATAATTTTGTGAACGCGTTTACACACTTTGACTGGTTATGTTCTCAAATTTTACAAAAGAAATTAATAGTCCAACTGAGATGCCTGCGAACTCTCGTCTTTCTCAAGATAGGCATTGTGTTTTCATCTTCTAAAACGAGAAACTGACTTATCAGCTCTTTCAATTATACTGGTTTCTTTTCCATTCATGAATTAGGAGAATAATGTCCCACCTCTAGTTATGACTAATATTTAGTCAAATATTAACCTTTTTTCTCATGACTGTCTTAGTGCTGATTTAATTATCTAGAAGACCTCCCCTTACTGTAGCTGAAATGTGAACGCTTGGTCACACAGTTTTTGAGTGAACTGTAAATTTTAGTGCCAAATGGTTATTTTCTGCTTATCCATCTGGAGCTCACACAAATAGATGTGTGGGTGTTCTATATCTTCAAATCAGTTGGCTATAGGGAATCTGTAGTCGGAGTCCTGGAATTGTCTCATCAGCTCATACCGTCCCTAGCAGTGGCCCGTATTCTCTACTGACATTCTTGTATCCAAGACCTTCAGGGCTCCCTGTGTTATTCAAGGTCTTGGAAGCCATGCTTTGCATATATATATATACATATATATATGTACATATATGTATGTATGTGTATATATATATATATATACACACACACACACACACACACAGTGTGTGTATATATATTAGCATATATCAGTATATCTAGCAAAAATACTTAGCTTGTTAATGTATATGTTATATAATCAGTGTATCTATAAATATATATACATCTTGTTTACATATTTATCTTCTACATACGTATAGGCATACTGCGTTTAATTTCAACTCTCTTTATTATACTTCACAGGTACTGTGTTCTACACAAACGGAAGGTTTGTGGCAACCCTGCGTCCAGCAAGTCTACTGGCGCCATTGTTCCAACAGCATTTGCTCTTCGTGTCTCCGTGTCACATTTTGGTGATTCTCACAATATTTCAAACTTTTTCACTCTTATTATATTGTTATAGTGATCTGTGATCTGTGACCTTTGAGGTTTTACTACTGCAAAAAGATCAAGACCCACTGAAGGCTCAGATGATGGTTAGCACTTTTCAGTGATGAAGTATTTTTAATTAAGGTATGTACATTGTTTTCTTTAGACATAATACGATTGCACACTTAATAGACTACAGTATAGTGTAAATATAACTTTTATATGCACTGGGAAACCAAAAAATTCGTGTGACTCGTTTTTTGGGGGATATTTGCTTTATTGTGGTGGTCTGGAATTGAACCTGTAATATCTCTGAGGTCTGCCTGTAATATATTAATATATATGTCATAACCGACACTAATGAATTAATTCAACCAATAAAGGGGGGAAAGACAAGTAAACGCAAAGATTTTGGTTACTAAGTAGATTTAGCTTTTTCTTAACAAAAACGTGGGTCACATAATGGCCACAAGCAGGGTAGAGCTGGGGACAGATTGAAGAGAAACTAATGCAAATAATACCTACTTAAATTATCCCTTAACCTTTCATTTGATTACGGCGCAATGTCTATTTTTGCTTAAAAGGAGATACTGAACTTCAATAACAAGGCAGGTTTACTTTTTTTCTAAATTTAACCAGGGAAAATTACCTTAATGCTAAAGGTTTAGGCATGTAAAGCTGGGAAATTACTAATTCGCTTGTATTTTCTGTTATAATGCCTTCCATATGGATAGGATTTTCATATCTAAAATGTATCCATATGGAAACTCTGGAACCATGAATTGTCTCCTGATGTAGACACTAAGCTTCCAGCTGCTGGTGCTCTGAAAGCAGCCCTGTCTCACCGCAGGACAGCAAGGACACTGCAAACCCCACTGTGGCTGCACCTTGGGACGCAGGACCTAGGGGAGGGGAGGGCAGCTCCTATTCCTGCTGTGAACAAAACAATTTTCATTTTAGCTGTCATTTTGGTGCATATAGTGACGGTTCTTTAAAGGATTCATTCATTCATTGCATATCTGACCAGTTCTACATTTAAATGCATTTGTACCCTATCATATTGTTTGTTAATTCGTGGTCCATTTCCGTAAGGATCAGAGTCACCCATGGTGGTTATTATAAACAGATTTCTGGGCTCCAAGCTCAGAATCAGAGAGACGTTTCTCTCTCTGGGGTTTCTCCTCGTCATGTCCCCAGAGTCTAGTCTGAATCTAACACACAGTGGTCAGTCAATAAATATTTGTTCAGAGAATGAATGAATGAACACTAAAGAATAAGAAACGTTGCTCTGGAATAAAAAGAAAAAATTAACTGAAAAAGTGCAAGCCCTGGCAAAATGGTCCTGCTGTTATTGGTAATCTTCAAAAAATTGGACCAAAATAATTTAAAGGAAATTCCTAATAAATCTTTAAGTTGAGTCAATGGGAAAATTAAATTTATTTTACAATAATCTTCCCTGGAGACAGTCCTACAAAGATATCTGCTATTAAACAATCTAGAAGTTTTCTCTGCAGCATTCCCTCAGAGAAGTTCAAATCGTTAGCCATATTCTATAATTTCCCAAAGCTAGATTCAAAAAAAAGTTGAGGGCATTTAAAAATTAAAAAAATTTTGGATATATGCTTTTTAAAAATTCTTTATAGAGAAACTCCAAGCAACTCAGGAATTTTGAACAATAAATAGTTCTGACATGTTAAAAGTATCTATAGAAAACCACAGAGTCAGGGAAACAGTAAAAACAGGGAAGAGAAATTGAAATGTAGTAAAAATAACATAGAAAAATGATGTTAAATGCCAAAAAATGAAAAACACAGTGGTGAAAGAGAGCGTGCATGTAAGGTAGAGCGTTTATAAGGATTTTTCAGAAATGACAGAAAGCCTTACTATAAACAGGAATAAGCAGACTCTGAAAGTTTGTAAGCAAGGAACTGAAGAAAGGTACAATATGCCAGTAGGACAGACCAAGAGGCTCTGGCCACTCAATAGTCCTTCCCTGAGTGAGGCAGGTTTGCCCTTCTAGTGTGATTACGGATCAAGAGCACTGAATGAAATCTGTAGGAATGATGAACGTATCTCTGCAGTAAACTCAGGGAATGGCTTGTCATTAATGTGGAACTAATGAAACTTCTTGCTGACACAAGTCCTATTTTTAGGGATAGGGTATTAGTAAATGCATGAATCCAGGCAGGTGTTACCCCATTTGGTGCTGAGACCAAAGCAGGTACAGATTCTATAACTAGATCTATGTACCGACCCACGCACTTGATAGAGAAGGATGGCAACGTAAGCGTGCTAGAAAGGGACGTTGCTCAAACACTTGAATTTATGGTAAAACACTGTTTTCATTTCTATATTAATTAATACTTATATATGTATATGTATATATAACAGGTAGTATATGATCTATATTTCCTTCCCCATCCACTGATACTGTAGTCTGAAGAATATAGAAATTTATCTAGCAGATTTTACATTCCAACATTTAAAACAAGCACTAGAGTGATAAGTAAATATAAAAATATAAAAGTAAAGTATATGTGTTCTACGGCTTTCCTGGTTAATAGCAAAATTTGGACCAAATTGTCTCACTCTCATCACTAGCATTTCCTAATTCAAATGCAAATTATATTTTATTACTATATAGCTTCAACGCAGCCATTCAAATACTTGTGTTAAAATATTTTAAAATTCTGCTACCAAAAAATAGTCCTAAGTTTTGAAAAGAGAAGGATAGGATAACTTTCTTAGAAAACAACTCTCAAAGCAAATTCAATGTAGTAATGTATTTAATTGATTTACTCCTTAATCATACAAATTTACAAACCATGTAGAAGACTCATTGATCCCCAATACTTAAGTATCACGTTGCATGAGTAACAAATGATATAAAATATGCAAAATAATAGCACATTAGCCTAAATAACACTAATAAATTGCAAAGCTTAGCATGAAATGGAAAATCACTAATGGAACACCATGCAGTTTGTCTATGCAACAAGGAAAGACTCATACATAATGTAAGAGTACAAATGTTAGCAGCAGGCTCACAGAGGGCAGTTTAAATGTGTTTTTATGGACAGGCTGGATTGATCTGGGAAGTGGTTCCTGAGAAGATTCCACTTAGCCCGAAGAGCATCTTGGGAGATGGTCATGATTTTCCAACTACTTCTGCAACTCCTATTGTTTAGATAACCTGTATTCTTTACACCAAGTTTTATGAGTTGGAAAAGTAGAATTATTTTGAGGAGCTTATATGAAATCACTAGTAACAATGGTCACTTGATCTGGGGTTTTCTTCTGTGGCATATTTCCATTTGGTATTCAAGTGCTAAGCACTATAATTTAAAAAAAAAAAACTTCCTTCATTCTACAGATAGCACCAAATGTAATGAAAGCTAAAAATATGCCTAAATGATGAGACTCAAGTTCTTAGTATACTGGAGCCCCATCCTGACAAGATTCCATATGATACAGACATTACTATATGACAGGGGCAATCTTGGACCCCATTCAAGGGAAAGAAGTTATGAACATATTAGAAGGAACTTGTTAGGACTATGTCCCAACCATAAGTTTGTCCCCAGGCATGGAGATGGATGATAACATTATTAAGTAAAGCTCAGGTGTTTTCTACTTTCACTTTTACCTTAGATTTAATATCACCTCTAGATTTAATTGGTATTTCAAAAGAGAATATAGTTTGAATTTGAACATTTTGTATCTAAAGGTGAGTGTAATGATGAGCGTTTGAAGGTGATATGAAGTTGTCAAAAGTCATAAAGCTGCTACTAATTTTAAGATAAAAATAAATTGTGCTACTGAAGGAAAAGCTTAGCTAATACAGCAGGGACTATCATAACGCGTTCATCTAACATAGTCCCTGAAACTGAAGAGAAGCTTTTAGTCAAAGGAACTTAGGGAAGATGGAATCTGTTTGCAACATAACACTCTGGGGATGCAGACTAAGTAAAATTAGAGTTTTGTCCTTCCCTCCTTGCTATCCTCAGTGGTTCATTCATGAGCTTCCTTCTGAATTCTGATTCCATAGAAGCTCATTTAGAAAATGCAAGTGGTATTCTGTGTCCACCCATCATATTGTTTATGATACATCAGTGATCAATAACATCAGTATGAACAATTTTAATGTTAACATTTCCTCAAAAAAGAGAATGTGAAGCATGCTTAATACCATGCCATGCAACTCACCCTGGAGATGTCTGGACTAGGTCTATCATAAAGCAACTGTGATAGTGCTCAGTGATCTCTTAATACCTTAAACTAATTGAGCCAGCTATGAAATGCTCAGTCAGAGAACACCTGCTACGTGCATATGATTTGCTACTACGGAGCATTAAATAGTCAATGGATTAGCCAAAAGGGAGTTGCAGAGAAATATTTATGATGTGGTGCAAATATTAAGCTTTAGAGATTGTTATTAAATTCATATATGGGGAATTGGTTAGTTATGCAATTAAGTCACACTGATCAGAAAACTTGTTATAAAAATAAAATGAGAATGGATTAAACAGACTGATGGAGAATTAGAGGCTTAGGATAAAATAGAAATCAATGAAGTCAAAGTATAATATAACCACTGAAAGGGGGTAAAACTAGCTTGTTGCTGCCTTGATTTTTACGGATAGTAAAAAGAAAAATAATATTTAAAATTCATTCCCATTGTCTTTCTATTCTAGAAGATAACAGATGATCTTACCAAGCTTCTTAGCTATTATTTGATTATTTTTGTAATTTTTAAATTATTACATTTGACTAGGCTTTTTATTTATTGACAGATTTTTATAAATGTTATCAGCAGATCATATTCTCTTAATGTTGCTTGTAATCAACAGTCTCCAACTCAGAAAAAAACATTATAAACAGATATTAGTAAACATGTTTAGACATGAAAAATGAAGAAAAAATCCACATATGTCACTACATTTTAATGCATTGAAAGTCAAGGTTACTTTATTTATAACAATCCTCTTTGAGTTGATTTGGAACCTTAGATTTCAACAGTTAATCAACTCAGATAGTCTGCTACTAACATTCAAGGGGCCTTCTTTTCATAGATGTCAATTTTTTCATGTTTTCTATGGTGAATGGCACATAAACCTAATTGATATATTGATAGAATTTTTTTGCTCTCTAAAGAAGTTCCCAGATCAGCTTTATGCTACATTTTCTGTATATACAAAATAAATGGACAGAGAAAATGTCAGGAGTATATTATTATTGCTTTAAATAACATTTAAGAACACTATTTCACATGTGGTAGTATTAAAGAATATTTAAAGAACAAAAAATATAAAAGAATTGAAACACTAGAAAAATATAGTATGGGAAGCATGTAAGTGCTAGAAAAATAAATACATAAAACCAAATCTGTCTTTCTAAAACGAACTTTAGCATGTGATTCTCAAACTTTATGATATATGGGAACAAAGAGCACTACTCATTTGAAAATGGAGAGTATATGCATCACTAAGGGGATTCCGATTCAGCAGGTCTGCAGAGGAGCCTGGAAACATGTATTTTCAACTACCTTACCTAGATGCTCTAATTCAGCTGATCCTTGGACACACTCTGAGAAATGCAATTTTAAGATGTGAACGTATACAGTTTAAAAAAACGTATGGCAAATTGCTATCTCTTGAATTTTAACTTGTTTTTAAGGTACACAATATTCTTGCTCATTAGTAGCAAAAGAGTCTCCCTTTTTAAGATATAAGGTGTTAAATAGTAGAAAGTAATTATAGAGACAAAGATACTTAACTGAAAATACATAGACTTCAGCCCTTAGTTACACATGCCTATGTATCATAAGAAGAAACTACTCTAATTTTAGTCTTATTTAAAGGCATCTTTTCTGAGCAAAACACTATGAGACTGGAAATCAATTACAGGAAAAAAAACTGTAAAAAACATAAATACATGGAGGCTAAACAGTACACTACTAAATAACCAAGAAAACACTGAAGAAATCAAAAAATACATAGAAACAAATGACAATGAAAACATGATGCCCAAAACCTATGGGATGCAGCAAAAGCTGTTCTAAGAGGGACGTTTATAGCAATTCAATCTCACTTCAAGAAACAAGAAAAATCTCAAATAAACAATCTAACCTTACACCTAAAGCAAGTAGAGAAAGAAGAACAAAGAAAACACAAAATCAGTAGAAGGAAAGAATTATAAAGATCAGAGCAGAAATAAATGAAATAGAAATGAAGAAAACAACAGCAACGATCAATAAAACTAGAAGTTGGTTCTTTGAGAAGATAAACAAAATTGATAAACCTTTAGGCAGATTCATCAAGAAAAAAAGAGAGAGGACCAAATCAGTAAAACTAGAAATGAAAAAGGAGAAATCACACCTGACACTGCAGAAATACAAAGGATTGTAAGAGACTACTACAAACAACTATATGCCAGTAAAAGGGACAACCATGAAGAAATAGACAAATTCTTAGAAAGGTACAATTTCCCAAGACTGAACCAGGAAGAATTAGAAAATATAAACAGACCTATCACAAGTAATGAAATTGAAACTGTAATTTAAAATGTTCCACCAAACAAAAGTCCAGGACCAGATGGCTTCACCAGCGAATTCCATCAAACATTTAGAGAAGAGCTAACACCTATCCTTCTCAAACTCTTCCAAAATATAGCAGAGGGAGGAAAACTCCCAAACTCATTCTACAATGCCACCATCACCCTGGTACCAAAACCAGACAAAGATGTCACAATGAAAGAAAACTACAGGCCAACATCACTGATGAACATAGATACAAAAATCCTCAACAAAGTACTAGCAAACAGAATCCAACAACACATTAAAAGGATCATACACCATGATCAAGTGGGATTTATCCCAGGAATGCAAGGATTCTTCAAAAATACACAAATCAATCAATGTGATAAACCACATTAAGAAATTAAGGAATAAAAACCATATGATGAAAGAAGTAAACCTGTCACTGTTTGCAGATGACATGATGCTATACATAGAAAACCCTAAAGATGCTACCAGAAAACTACTAGAACTAATCAATGAATTAGGTAAGGTTGCAGGATACAAAATTAATGCACAGAAATCTCTGGCATTCCTATACACTAACAACAAAAAATCAGAAAGAGAAATCAAGGAAACAATCCCATTTACCATCACAACAAAAAGAATACAATACCTAGGAATAAACCTACCTGAGGAGGCAAAAGACTTGTACTTAGAAAACTATAAAACACTGATGAAAGAAAATAAAGATGACATAAACAGATGGAGAAATATACCATGTTCTTGGATTGTAAGAATTAATATTGTGAAAATGACTATACTACCCAAAGCAATCTACAGATTCAATGCAATCCCTATCAAACTACCAATGGCATTCTTCACAGAATTAGAACAAAAATTTTTACAATTTGTATGGAAACACAAAAGACCCCAAATGGCCAAAGCAATCTTGAGAAAGGAAAACGGAGCTGGAGGAATCAGGCTACCTGACTTCAAACTATACTACAAAGCTACAGTAATCAAGATAGTACAGTATTGGCACAAAAACAATGGTACAGGATAGAAAGCCCAGAGATAAACCCACGCACTTATGGTCACCTAATCTATGAAAAAGGGGGCAAGGATATACAATGGAGAAAAGACAGTCTCTTCAATAAGTGGTGCTGGGAAAACTGGACAGCTACATGTAAAAGAATGAAATTAGAACACTTCCTAACACCATACACAAAAATAAACTCCAAATGGGTTAAAGACCTAAATGTAAGACCAGACAATATAAACTCTTAGAGGAACACATAGGAAAAACACTCTTTGACATGAACCAGAGCAAGATCTTTTTTGACCCACCTCCTAGAGTAATGAAAATAAAAACAAAGATAAACAAATGGGACCTATAGAAACTTAAAACATTTTGCACAACAAAGGAAACCATAAACAAGATGAAAAGACAACCTTCAGAATGGGAGAAAATATTTGCAAATGAAGCAACGGACAAAGGATTAATCTCTAAAACATACAGACAGCTCATGGAGCTCAATATCAAAAAAAAATTAAAATAGAAACTGAATGAACTAAATGCCCATAATGCTACAAAACATGGAAACTGTCTAAGACAACATTGATTCTTAGAAAATTATAAAAGTAACAGAAATAGTAAACACGCAAAGAAATACATCTCTTTTTCAAATATAGTCATTCCAGAAAATACTCAGCCTAGGGATTGATTGAAGGTGAGAACCAGAAAAGTAACCAAAGCATTAAAGCATGCTTTTGCCTTGTGGAGTATATGTCTAAATAATAATCTTGAGATTTGTGCTTTTATAGCCTCCGGAAGCAGAAAGGTTCTAAGGCTAAGGCTCACCTAAAGTGTAGATTTTCACAGGAGATTGTCTCCCATGCATGAACCTGGACCTAAAGATCTATACCTTCAGCAGAAGAGGAAATAAAGAATAAGGTTCTGCCCAGGAGACTGCAAGAAACATTTTGTATATCATACCTTAGAACAAAGTAGGAATAGGGTTGGAAATCTATCCTGGTAATTCACAATTATAAGCCAGACCTCACCAATGTTTAGAGCTTGAATATCCATAATTTATAATTTTGAGGCTGAATAAACAACTTCAAAATGAGAATTTAGTTTAGAATCGATCCAGACTAGTAGTGCTTCAATAGCAAATATAATCATTCTGGAGAAATCTAGCTTATTTCAATTTTCAGAGAATAACCACAGATTAAAAAAAAGTTCACAATCCAAAAAGTAAAAACAACAAAGAGACAAACAAAACATAAAAGGAAAACAAGACATCATAAGCAAGAGCCAGCAGAAGTAACAGATGATTCCAACATATCAAATGTTCAAATATTGTAATTATCAGTCTCAGAATATAAAATATGTGTGCTTAAAATGTCTCAAGAAATCAAAAAGAAAACAATGAAGAAAATAACTCTTAACATTAAACATGCAATAACTGAAATGAAAACTTCAGTTGATGAGTTTAACAATAGTTTAGATACAATTGAAGAGACAGTAGGTGACTTGGAAGATAGACCTGAAAAATTCATATGTATGTATATTTTAAAAATCCATCTCTGAGACACAAGGCAGTGAAAATATGAAAGAGACGTTTAGCGATGTTGAGGACAGAGAAGGTCTAAAATACTTCTCACTGAAATTTTAGAAGAAGAGAGAGAAGGTGGCTGAGGCCGTATTTGAAGAGATAATGGCTGAGAAATTTTCAAACCTATTGGAAAGACATCAATCCACTGACTTCAGAATTCCAATGAGTTACAAGATCGGTTAATAAGAAGAAATCTACATCTAGGCATGTAATAGTGAAATTACAAGATACCAAAGACAAAGAGAAGATCTTAAATGTAGTGAAAGAGAAAAGATAGACTAACTTTATTGAAGACAGAGTTAGAAAAACCTGTGAATTTTTATCAGAAACAACAGAATAAAGAAGACAGTGATATACTATCTTTACAGTTCATTAAGGAAAAAGAAACCCAAAGTTTCTTAATCTAAAATTCTAGTTTTTTTTTTAAATTGAGATGAAATGAAGATTTCTAAACAAAAACTGGGAGAGTTTGTTTACTACCTACATACCCTCTACTAATGTAATTTTAGAACTGTGCATGTGTGTGTATACATAACACATATATAGAAAGAACAGTATGGAGGTTCCTTAAAAAACTAAAAACTAAAAATAGAACTATCATACCACCCAGCAATCCCACTACTGGGCATATACCCTGAGAAAACCATCATTCAAAAAGAGTCATGTACCACAGCGTTCACTGCAGCACTGTTTACAATAGCCAGGACATGGAAGCAACCTAAGTGTCCATCGACAGAGGAATGGATAGAGAAGATGTGGTGCATATATACAATGGAATATTACTCAGCCATAAAAAGAAATGAAATTGAGTTATCTGTAGTGAGGTGGATGGACCTAGAGTCTGTCATACAGAGTGAAGTAAGTCAGAAAGAGAAAAACAAATACCATACGCTAACACATATATATGGAATCTAAAAAAAAAAAAAAAAAAAAAAAAAAAAAGGTTCTGAAGAACCTAGGGGCAGGACAGGAATAAAGACAAGACACAGAGAATGGACTCGAGGACACGGAGAAGGGAAAGGGTAAGCTGGGACGAAGTGAGAGAGTGGCATTGACATATATGCACTTCCAAATGTAAAACAGATAGCTAGTGGGAAGCAGCCGCATAGCACGGGGAGATAAGCTCTGTGCTTTGTGACTACCTAGAGGGGTGAGATAGGGAGGGTGGGAGGGAGATGCAAGAGGGAGGGGATATGGGGATATACGTATACGTATAGCTGATTCACTTTGTTATACAGCAGAAACTAACACGACATTGTAAAGCAATTACACTCCACTAAAGATGTTAAAAACACACACACACATATATATATAAATTACATATATGTATGCATGACTATGTATTCACACATATCTATGTATGTGTGTATATATTTACATACACTCACACATGCAAAGATAGGAAGAAAGAAATGCTAACAACTGGTAAATCTGGGAAGGATATATGGGAATTTTTGTATTATCCTTACTACAAATAAAAAGTTAAGGAAAAACAAAACAAGTAAAATGATAATAGATCCCCCATATATTTAGAAATTGGACATTTTCTAAATAACTCATGGGTCAAAGAAGAAATTATAATGGGAATTAGGAAAAATTAGAAATGAACAGAAATAAAATTACCAAATTTCATCACCAATTTATCCACACTTGTGGAATGCAGTTGAAGAACACCTAAAGGGAAATTCATAGTCTTAAATGTTTATATTAGAAAAGAAGAAAGACTAAGAACTAATGAATCAAACATACATTTTAAAGAAGTTAGAAAAAGAACAACAAAACAAGTTAAGAGAAAAACACAAAGAAGTCAATAAAGAGCGAAAATAACAAAATTAAACAAAAATTAAGAGAGAATAAACTTCCCAATTTTTTCTTTGAAAAGACTAATAAAATTGACAAACTTCTGAGGATTTCTCAGGATTAAAAAAAAATGAAAGGGATCATAAATAACATCACATAAAAAAATAAGAATGCTACAAATATTAGATACACATTAATATATTTCTGCCAATAAATTTGATAATTCATAAAATGAAAAATTCCTAAAATATAACTTATCAAGCTAGCCTGAGAACAAACAGAAAATCTTAATAATATTGTTAATCTTGTAAAAAATGTAATCTGTGGTTGAAAATCTTCTCACCCGTAGAACTCCAGGCCAAGTCTTCTATATAAATTTCTTCTACCGCATATTCAAATAACAAATCACACCTATCCTATCCAAACTATTCTAGAATGTAGAAAAAAGAGGGAAAATTCTCAAACCCATTTATAAAGCAAACGTATCCTTGATGCCAAAACCTGAAAAATCGTATAATACCATATCAATTGCATTCATGAATGTAGATGCAGAGGGATCCGGGAATGTACAAAATATAACTCTTATGACAGAGTGGAGCTGCTCTAGAAAGGCAAGTGTAGCACAGGCTCCCAATATTCACTCATAGCAGGTTCCCCACTTCTTTTGGGCACATGGCAGAATTTCATTTCTCCACACCAGTCTAAGCAGTTCACGGAAAAGGGCTGTGGGCAGAAGAGACAAGAGCCACTTCTGGGTTAGAACATTTAATTGCCAAAGAAAGACCTTTTGGTGCTCTGCTCCTGTGCTATAGTGATCATTAAAGCACTCATTAAGATGGTTCGTCCATCAGCTCAGGTCCTGGAGTGACTAATATAAGTATAGGTTCCTTGCTGGACATGTAACAATTATTGTTTTAACTGAGATTAGGAGGCATGCTTATTAACTCAGCACAGCCTAACCTACACTGACTGATACATCATGGTTGATTTTAACATTAGAAAATCTACTAATGTAATTTGCCACATTCACAGATTAAGGAGAAAAACAAACTAAATAGATGTGAAAAAACGCTGGTGATAAAATTAAATGTCCATTCATGATAAAAACTCTTAAACACTTGAAGTAGAAGTACTTTACAAAAGGACACTACCATACAAAATAGTGAGACATTGAAGATATTCTTTTTAAGACCACTCTTTAAGGTTGGCTGTCAATACCACTTCCGTTCAACATTATTTTAGAAGCTGTAGACAGTACAATAAGAGAAGAGAGAAAAACTAGTTTAAAAATTGGAAACAAACAAAACTGTTCCTATTAGTAAATTATATGCCAGTCTGTATAGCTTCCAATATAAAGATAAACTGTTAGAATTCACAGGAGATTTTGGTAAAGTTCTCAGAAAGTTAATTATTATATAAATTATTTGCATGTTTTATACTCCAGTAAACAGAACATAAATTTAAAATATGCCACTCACAGCAGCATCCAAAACCTCCTGTTCTTAAGAATACATATAACAAAATATGTGCAAGACTGTTTTGGAAAAATTATAAGACTTTGTTGAAAGACATTGAAATGGTCCTAAATGAATGTAGAGATAGACCATATTTATGGATTAGTAAAATCAGTGTCTTAAAGATGTTGATTTTCCCTCCAACCTAACTGTGGATATAGTTTAAACTCCCTTTTCCCAAAGAAGAACATTTTTTCAAATTTTATAACTCAACAGACCAATTCTAAAATGTATATGGAAGTGCAAAATTCCAAGAATAGCTAAAAGAACCGGGTGGGACCACTGGCTCTACCAGATATCATGACGATGGAATATTAAGCCAGTGTGGTATTGGCATAAGCTGGCCAGTGGAACACAGCAATATCTAAGAATCAGAGCCAAGTGTAGATGAACAACTGATAAATGTCAAGGTGCTATTGGAAATCAATGAGACCAGGATGGACTTTTCAGTAAGTGATGCCATGGTAAGATATTCATATGGAAAAAGAAACTGGACTCACCCCTCATACATGGCACAGACCAATTCCTGATTGCTGAAAGACCTACATTCATGAATGCCATATATTATTTTAAAAATTTAAATTCCTGTGGTGCGTAATACCAGGCCTTGAACCAGAGGCAGAAGTGAGGAGTGATATGTGTGTGTAAAATTATAAATGGTTATTATTTCATTTTATATATAGACAATGTCAAGTCATCCAAAAAGGTTTTGTAGATTAGAATTAGTATAACTACTCAGAGAATTTTTAAAGAGGAGGTGGGGTATGTGTGTATGAAAACACAGTGTAACAAACGTGACTTGGAAAAGATTCTGGGGAGAAAAAGATGCATGAGAATCAGTTTTGTCCTCAAGGAGTTCACAGTCCATCAGATAACATTCATGAGACTTAACTGGTTATTTCTGTCATCACTGCCTTCCTACATTCTCCATACTGTCAAAAGCTGTACAGAAAGAGCCCTGAGACAGTCAAGTGCAGCTACAAAGGTCAGAAAGACCAAGGATTTGGGATCACCTAGAATAGATCCCCGAAAAATAACTCCACACAGAACCCTTCCTGAAGAAAACAAAAACGTATCCATTGTTTTGAATTCTTTTGTTTTTTTTGTTTTTTTTTGCGGTACGCAGGCCTCTCACTGTTGTGGCCTCTCCCGTTGCGGAGCACAGGCTCCGGACGCGCAGGCTCAGCGGCCATGGCTCACGGGCCCAGCCGCTCCGCGGCACGTGGGATCTTCCCGGACCGGGGCACGAACCCCTGTCCCCTGCATCGGCAGGCGGACTCTCAACCACTGCACCACCAGGGAAGCCCATGTTTTGAATTCTTAATTAGACAATTAACCAAGTGTAATTACTGGTTACTGAATAAGATAACTTGTAGTATTTGTATCAATTACATACACATCCTTTTAATTCTTTTAATTATGTACCTTAATGGTCTTACTACTGATAACTAGACAACAAGGTTTACTAAACATGCACATGTTCTTCATTAAATAAGAGGAGTATTAGATCATTAGATCTGTCAAATTTTAGCTGAATATATAACATACTTTCGTGAATTACAGGAAAACATCTTTTAACCCATGTTAAGCAACCTGCAACTCATTACGCTGGTCACCAATAGTGGCTGACTTTGCCCATCACTTACAGTAAGTCATCTCTCATTGATCACTTGAGCTTCATTATTCATGTAACTACTGTGATCATTATGACACTAATGACTGTTGAAGTCTAAATGTGTGAAATTCATTCATTAACAAGTGTAAATATGCATCCATGAAAGGACCGCATAGAAAATGGAAAACAGAACTTTGGTCCTCTGTTAAAAATGAGAAACTGGTACCTAGATTAGAATATCAGGAGGGTGTATACATGAGCAGTGAATGTAACCCTACTGTGACCATGGTTGGATAAATTGAGTTACAGTTAACCAGATAGGAATGAACATGCAGAACACGTATAACCCTTTCCTCATGGACTAAACTGGAAAATCTAGCTCAGTTTCTTGACTTCGAAATAAATTCATCATAAAGGTGACCTAATGGTTGACACATTTTAGAATTTGAGGGTGACCTGGTGGTGACAAGCCACCCCACTGATCACCAGTCTTTTTTCAACTGATCTCACTGGCTTGCTGGGTGTCCCCTTTTTCCTCCACAGTTCTGTGTCTGTCCTTCCTGAAGCAGAGTGCTCGGTCAAAAGGACACTTTTTTTAAAACGTTGAACAACTTTCTATGTTGATTTCTGTTTAGGTAAGTATCCAATTTCTAGTTTATCTGAACCTCCTAGAATTGAAGAAATGGCACTGGAAAATTAATAGTAAGAGTCAGAACATCCTCTGCTCTAGAGCTCTTATTTTAAAAAGCAATCTATTTCAAACCAACCTCCCAAAGCTGTCCCCAACAGGCTAGCTGGGGGACGGTGTGCGCCCTTTTTCTCTGACAAAAGGATATAACCACCTGCCTGACATTTCAGTCCACCTCACAAAGAGACGCCCGAACGCCTGACAGGATCACTCATAGTTGGCTCCGAGGCCAGCTATCCCCCGCCCCATGCCAAGGCTGAGGGCAGGAACCTGAGCTTGTCCTGGGGAGGGAGGCATCCCAGGTGCAGGTGCACGCCAGCTGGAGGCTGCTTGAAAGCCAGTTGGTGCATAGGAGTGCAGATCCACACGTGCTGTGATGCTGAGCCTTCCTGCATCCCAACTCCCTCATGTGGCAAGCCCCCCGGAATACTGGTGATTAGGCCCATATTTAAAATGGTCAGTGACTGACAGGACGGGAAAACAATGCATTTGAAATAGCAGCCCAACCCTTCTTTACAGATTTAGTCGAATGAGTTGGGCATTTCTCTTTAGTCTGAAACAGACAAACACGACACAGGAATATGTTACTGAAAATGCCATATGTCTGATTTGGAGAAGAAAAGGTTTGATTCAGTAAGAATTTGTTGAGCGACAACCAGGAGTGAGTCAGCAGGGGGAAATGCTGTGGGCAATAAAAATCCCCTCCATTCTTCCTTTGTTTGTTTTAGCAAATTTATTTTTTCTTTTAGGTTTAGTTTTCTTTCTCCAGCCTGCATGAATCTAAATGCAGTTGGTCTGCAGATATCCAAAGCAGACTTAAAAAAAAAAAAAAACCTCCTGTACTTTAACATATGCTCCGAGTTGGAGTTGCCTTAATTAATGAGTTAACTTTCAAACGAAGATTTAATCAGTTCTCAACCAGGCGCCAGGTGCTATGTTAGGAGTCGGGGAGAGAAGGATGCCCCTTGCCCTTGAGAAGCAGCAGCTTAAAGAAGAAGGAGGCATCTGACCGAGTCATTCCAATCTAACCTAATCCACGGGGCAGCGCAAGTGGTTAAGAATGGTACCAAATGTGTCAGGGCGAGTAAGAAAGTTTCCAAAAGGAATAGAATGGTGTAAAAGAACAGTGGGGCGAGTGACATGAAAGGCATGGAGGTGTAAAAGCCGAGATGTCCTCTTCCAGTTGAACAACACGTGGAAAGCTGAGTGAAAGCAGTCGCTGTGGGGATGAAAGAACTTAGCAGCCCGGATGGGCAGGGCTGGGGGTCAGTTGGCTCGAGGCACGAGGGGCAAAGGAACCAGGAAGACAACAGTAGTCAACTGATCACGTGCCTGTTGCCATTTTGGTGAACCAACTTGTTTTCTTCTGCTTTATGCCTGTTAGAGTTAGGTTTTTATCACAAAAAAACCACACCCTTGCATGCTGCATTCTCTGAACACATGATGTCAGATTTGCTTTCTTTTTCTTTGAAACAAAGACCACATTGTAAGCCTCCTATTTCATTGCTTCAGGTTGCTTACAGATGTATTTTTATCCACTGTGCGCTCAGCACTCTGGCACCTACTACGGAGAGCACACATGAAGTAGAGAAGCCATGGTCTACTGTGAGGTCAGAGTGTAGTTTGGAAGACAAGAGGCACACATATTATGCTCTCTCCACATTGCAAACAGCGTAGGACAGTTCATGGCTGTTCAGAGAGGGACGGGATTATTTTGGTGGGACTGACCCTGGAATGCTGGGTAGAAGTCGGAAAGGTGAGACACCGGATGACATTTCCAGCTACGAGAGGAAGAGGCACGAAGGCATCTTGATGTGTTTTTGAGGCAGTTGGCGGGTGGGCTTGTCTGAAGCAGCGGCTGCCACCTCGGGGGGCACATCAGAAATAAGATTGAGGGTCCTGAACGCCAGGCAGAGAAGTTAAGGCACTGTGTATCAAGATAGCATAGAAAAGGCACACAAAGTCTTCCATAAATGTGCCAATCGTGTCCTGTTGTTCCTCCAAATTCCTCCACACCATGAAAGCCCGGGAGCAGGTGTGGGTCTTAGTCACCTTTGTGTATATCTGTGCATTTATATACGTCACCCATGCTTCCAGTGTTGGTACAGAGCATGCCGGATTAGCCCTGGAACCCTCTGAATTCTTAGTTTCTCGCTCCCAGTCAATAACTTCTCACCCACTGTAATATCACCTGAGTAGCCCCTATTTTACCCCTTGTGTAAGTGATTAGATACTGGCTGGTTTCAGGACAAGCAAGCCTCCTTGATAAGTTCAACCACATCACAGAATCTGTTCTCTACAAAGCTTTGTTCTTCCTTCCCCAATGTCCTGTGATTGATGTGACGGAAAGCAGACTTTTATGACATTTCCCCATATTTTGAAAAATATGGAAATGAAGATCAGTCATCTTTGAAAATGACTGGGATATCTTATTTTATTTTTTTATAGTAGAGACAGTATTCCTTTATGTCTAGTCTTTTATAGCTCAAAAATCGGCTTTCCTGCACATTAAACACATGTTAATCAAAATTATGGGTTAATGCTTTAAGGGTCAAAGAATGGATGGCAACGATATTAAACAATGCACCATTTGGCTTCTCTAACTTCTGTAGCAGAAAATCCAACTGGAGAAATAAAAACTCTCTATCAAAAATGGACTTACTAGATGTACACCTACAGATGACAAAATCACCTTGTAATTTTTGCAATCCTTTAACCTAAGTTGGAAAAAAGGTAAATAATTTAATCATAATGTTTCTTTTAAATTTGTGGAGAGCAAGGGATAAGAATGAGAGAATTATCTTTAAGTCATATCTATTTTTAAACATGAAAAAGGATACATGTTTATTACTTACTGTTTATGTCATTTATATTTAATCAGAAAAACAAACATTTTCATAGATTATGGAAAATCAGTTTGTGGGAGGAAGAAGATTTTTAACATTATTTTTAAGAATAGTTTTTATTCCCATTAGGCCAATGTCTAACGGAGCTTATACGTGTATGAGAAGTTACAGGAAAATGTCCCCCAGAATTAAGGTATAAAGTTAGGGAAATATCATTCTGAAACTGAAATAGTAACAATTCCAATCAGTGAACTCTCCCATCTTAACATCTGCAGGAGGGGCCTTCCCTGGGGAAACCTAGTTACAGGGTCATATTCCTCAGGAATCTTTGCAGGACTACGAAGTATTTAGGGCTTTGAGTCCATTTGGGAAGGTCACAGTTATTAAATATCTGTTATGCGTTTACTACATGCCAGGCACTGTGCAAGGCAATTTATATAACATGATCTAATCGCCTCCTTATCTCTTTACTCTGAGGTGGCGTTATTCTTCCTAATTTATAGATGAAAGAACTGAGGATGGAGAGAGAGGAACGAGATTCCAGCTAGATGCTGCTGTTCTTACGGAAAGCATCTACCATGAGCAAACCCACCATACAGGTGTAGACGCCTGGCAAGTTCACAGGACAGAGTTCTTCGGAGACCAAGATTCTCCTCGACATCCCGGAGCAGCCTCTGCTCGCACGTGTGAGATGCTGTCCCTGGTGTCTGAATTATCAGGGTGCTTTTCTCTTTCCCACTAGGTCCCTGCGTCTTGGCCCCCATGGGTCCTAGCAGCGCACGTCAAGACAATAATTCAAGTTCAAGTGCTTTACGTGGGAGGTGAAAGAACCATCGGAAGTAGGAAGAGCGTGTAACTGCTAAGAGGGGCGTTATCACACCAGCCGTCCCTATGAGCGACCGGAGCTTACTCATGCTGGGGAAACGCTGGGAGCCAACGGCTAACACACGAGTCAGAGTTCTCTCCCCTCCCGTTGGGCATTGCCAGAGGGCTGCTCTTGTGTGGCAAGGAGTGCAGGTGCTGGCATCTGGAATCAGGAACATGGAACGACCAGTGTGCACTCAAGTGGTGACAGCGAGGGATGGGGGGCCCGACAGCATTTGCTACAAAACCCTCCACGCCGAGCACGGAGCTGATCGCACTGTAGGTGGGCAGTAAACACGCATTGAGGGAGACTGTCATTCTGATTTATCAATCAATAACTTGCTCTTCTGGCTAGAGTGAGTCTCTCCTCCTAAACTCGATCAACTTTAAGCCAAATGACAAAACTGAGTTTCTAAACATTTAAGCTTAGGACCAAGCCCTAAAGAGCTGTGATTTCACCTGTGAACTGTCAGAATCCAACGGCTGGCACTCCCCTTGAACACGCATGCAGCCCCATCAGTGTACCTCTCTTTGTTCCTATCCATGTAGCAGGAGCTATCAACACAAAGTTCTAGACAAAAACATTATATCACTTCACCTTCTGAGATACTATAAAACCTATTAAACAGGTCCATTGCAGGAGTTCTGGGAGTAGCTGAAAATGATCCGGTGTGGGACAGTGACAGCTTCAGACGCAGACATAGAAATAATTCACCCCTTAAGGATCTAATTATAGTGAACAATCTAAAGTGAAGTAAGACTTCACTATATGAATTCAAAGAAGCCTATCTAAGATAAGGGGTACGTGATTCATGTTATTTCACCTAAGAGTCTATGAGATGAATGAGGATGGAGAAGTGGGTCTCAGTCACCTCAGCTTGGGAGAGAGATTACACCCGTTGCACAGAGATCAGATGGCGTCACCACACGCTGGCCCCTGAGAGACAGGGTGGTACCATGGAAGGATGATGGGATTTGGAAGAAACCTGACGTCCCAGGTTCGCACCTTGTTTTTTGCTGCTGTTGTTGTCGATTTTTGTTTTTGTGGTTTTTAGCATTTATAGCACGTATTCAGTTTTTTGCTAACCCGTTACCACAATGAAGTTAATAAAATTGACATCTAATTACAACTAACAAGCATAGTCAGACCTTGTTTTGTCCATCACTAAGTGTTGTAATCCAGGTAAGGAACATACACTCCTTGAGCCCTAATTTTTGCATTGATCAAACAGGATAATAATGGCTACTTCCTTGGGCTATCTTGAGGGTGCATGCAAATAGTGGGCTTTGTAAACTCTCAAGTGCTATTCGGATACCATTAGTGTTGGAAGAAATAGGATGGATGCCATTGAATATCCTCCAGATACCAAAGAAAACCCAATGGACTTTCCTGGTGCAGGAGCCTTTGGTCCGGACCATCCCGGAAGTCCCTTCACCAGAATGGGTGGACAGGACTGCAAACCTCGTGGTCATCAAAGGAGCACATCAAAAGCCAGATGACGGCAGGAGCAGCTTCGCTTTCACTCTCTCCCTGGAAACCAAGGCCAAATAACCAGAGATTATAAACATTCAGTTTAGTGAGAGAAAATAGCTCTGCCCCTTTTCCTCCATGAAAAAGGCTCAAGGCAGATACCTGAGTTCCTACCAATCAGTTTCCAAGCAAGCAGTACTCTCTCCCTCTGGAAGCCTAATTGGAGGCATCAAGATCACAGCTGATATCCTTTCCCGAGAAGTCAGAGGAAGAAGACCCATCGTTCTTTTAATGAGCTGCGTCTGATGACCATTCCAAACACCAGCATCGCCCTTGCGTCTTCCCTGTGCTCGTACATGAGGAGCCAATGTGGAAACAGCCGGTCCGCTTTGCAGTGACTCTCACATTTCCTCTCTCTGTAGAAGAGACCTTATGCCTCGTTAGGGCTTGTCCTGCTAATTGTTTTATGGGGTTGGTCTCATTTCCTGGTTGAGATTGCCCACCCCGGGGGCGAGTCGCTGGGCCACCGGGGTCCCTCCATCGGCCGCGGAGTCTGGCCTGGTGTAGGGCACACGGTCATCCTCTCCAAAGGGCTGATGACGGAAGTGACCTTCTGTGTGCGAACAGTGACTGTCAGCGAGGTGAGAGCTTTCGGAAGCACTGCTTGATCCGGATTACACCCTGTGGAGGAGGCCCATCCACAAAGCCTTGGGTGTGTTGAGCGGACATTTCACAGGGAAAAGGTGCTGTTGCCGTGTGAGAGAAGCTTCTGTGTGCGCTACTTCTCAACCCCTCTGGTGGAACGGGGAGCCGGGCTGGCTTCTGGCTCTGCTGGGTGCCCCGAGCTGTTTGTGATGAGAATGGAGCTGAATTTGAACTCGACACACTGTATTTCTCCTTTGCAAAACATGAGTGCCCTGAATTACTAGGGAGAGGATGAGAAGAGCTGACAAACTACTGTATTTCACGAGTCACCACTACTGACCTGAAAAGTTATCTGGGTCTCGCCGGGTCCTAACACACCTGCCAGTTAGAACGAGTGATGGCTGAAGTGACACTGTTTGCAGTGACCGACTAGGCACGACCAGTCTGGCAGGCTAGTAACAGCTGGGCCTTCTTCTCGGGTTTTCCCCTACATGACCTTGCTTGTCTTGTTTCATTCTGGAAGGTAAGCGAGAGGCATTGCTGCGATTCCTCTTCTACACGACTCGCCTGCCCAATGTTAGTTACTCAGCCAGGAAATGACAGACGTGAGATCAGAGCCAGGTCTCCCGATTCCAGATTTTATGCCATTGCTACGACATCACACTTCCTTCCCGGGAGAGAAGAGGATCGTCTAAGAGTGGCTGAAATCCTCCAGTTTCCATGGGGGTGAACAAGGGCACGTGTGGATTTTATCTTCCTTTAGGGCAGTGGTTCTTAACCCTGGTCGCACATTAAAATCATCTGGGGATTTAAACAGTATCTTTTCTGGGACTTCACCCCAAGCCAATTAAATCCAAATCTCTTAGAGGGGCCCTAGGCATCTGTATTTTTCAAAAGCTCCCTGGGCGATTCTAATACGTAGCCAGGGTTAAATTTCACTGCCTTGGAGTCATAATCCGTGAAACACTGATTGTATTTTTCCACTTTTAAACCGCTTTGGGAGTGCAGTAATGAAACATCCTAGTAGTAACTCGGCTGGTGGCCTCGGAAGACAGGCCCTGGCCTTGGTCCTTAGCAGAGATTCAGATTCATCTAGAGATTGACAGGAAGATGAGCCGGTAAAGAAACACTTCTACTGCCTGGATCTGTAACAGCAGAGCCGTCAATCCAGAAACTTCTTAAGGGAAATAAATTACTTTCTGATCCTTTCACACATTTTAATTATGTTACCTTAATAGTTTTACTACTGATGACCAGAAAATTAACATTCTAGCGCTATCAACACATAACCACTGATGTCCTTCATTAAATAACTAGCGGTTGGTTTTCCCCTGCTTACGTTTTCTTCAAATAGTTATGGATAACTTTATTCATTTCAAGGTTAACTTAGGAATTTCAGGAATTAGCTTTTGCATACATCCCATTCGTTGAGGAACGTTATTTAGTTACAGCTCCATAGGAATAGGTGTACATTCGTGGAATGCTTTTATAGTTCTTTAAAAATTAATCTACTACTGACAAATGTGTGATGAGTATTTACATTAAGAATTCCTTTACAATACCTTGGCTTTTTTGTGTGGAACTCTTTAAAGTATGTATTCATTGGCAAGCTCCCTTCTGTGCCAATCCTTGTGCTAGGTTTTGGGAATCACAGATATGCACATGCTACGGATCTTCCTTTATGAGAAATGCTATGATACAGATATCAAAAAGGAGGAGAGAAGACAGACTTCAAAGAGGAATTGATTTCTTTTTTTTTGAGTCTATGTAAAACATTTCTTAGTAAAAAATCCTTTGGTCTTGAGTCTCCAAATCACCATATTCATTGAGCTCTAAGGCATATGCTTTCCATATTTCATGCAAGAAATAGGAAGTTCATGATTCGTTTGGGTTTTTTTTTTTTTTTTTTTTCAGTACGCGGGCCTCTCACTGCTGTGGCCTCTCCCGTTGTGGAGCACAGGCTCCGGACGCGCAGGCTCAGCGGCCACGGCTCACGGGCCCAGCCGCTCCGCGGGATGTGGGATCCTCCCGGACCGGGGCACGAACCCGCGTCCCCTGCATCGGCAGGCGGACTCTCACCCACTGTGCCACCAGGGAAGCACTCCACATCCTTGTATATCAATTTGTATACCAATGAAATGGTGGATAGGTAGCTGATAGAATTTTCTCACAATACTTTGGAGGAAAAAAATTAATATCAACTACCCTGAATCTTTTTTTTTTCTATGATAGTAGCTTCCCAGTGCTGGTAGAATAGAAACACCACAGATTCTTACTCTGATAATGCACAGAAACACATCCTATTAAGGCCTTTGGAGTCATTTCTGAGAACGGAATTAAAAATGTGACAGGTAGCCCATAACTTTCCAGAACTATCAATTAAATGGACTCTACGTGTTCAGTGACTCAGTTCGTCCTCAAATGTCAGTCAGTGCCCAGTGGTCTTAAGGCTCTGTAACCTAGTGGCCTGAAATAATTAACGTACCTCTCTTATCCATCTACTTCCTATCGGAGCATGGCTAGGGCACCGAGCAGAAGAGAGTTCAGCGAGTTAGAGGATTGCTTTTCATTAATTTTAATGCTTTTCCATTGTTACAGGTGCCGTGAATGTTAAATCTTTGCCCTGATCAGCAACTCATGCTGTTATGATTTAGCCATTTTTCACTTTTCCCCTCATGACGTGTAGAAATGGAAAGCTAGGACATCTAAGTGTATATCCTTTTCTGGCTTTAGAACCAGACATTTGGGGTTGTTGTTTTACACTGTGTTATATTGTATCCAAAAAATGTCTGCTGAGAGAATCCTCGTAGCAATGTGTATATTGGGCTAATAGACTTGCGGCACTATTAATAGATTATGTTATCAGAAAAAAATGTGAAACAGTCCCACACCGACGTCCCTTTGTAAGACTAAGCAGTACACTCAGCAGGAGCTCTGTTTTTAAATGTCTTCATACATCTGTATCTTTTTAAGATGCAACAGTCTTCACAATGCTGTTGTTTCCCCCTGTACACATAAGCCATGTCTTCAGAAGTCTGATTAATTTGAACACAATCAAGGGCAGAAGAGATAGCTGTCGTTTAGTGAACCAAAGCAATCCACTGCCAACTGCAATGAACTCTGAAGCTGTCATCGAGTCAAGCTGTGAGAGAGACGACGGCGATTACAAGCAATAGTGTCCTTCAGTGGTTTCATAATTTCTCTTTGTTTGGTTACATTTCCAGATTTCCAATCGTTATCGTAAGAACACTTTTGGAGAGAAATCTTCTCCCCAGGGGTTACTCTCAACAACTTAGTGTATTGCTTTCTTCCCCATCATTGAATCAAGGATAGAAGCTCATCAGGTAAGAAACATTGTGATTACAAGTTGTATATACATTATTTAAAGGGGTTCAGCCAATCAAAACAGCGATCTAAGTGCCTACTTTCCTCTTGATGCCTTTGGAACTCCTACTCAAAAAGCAAATTTCTGATTGATAGAATAGTTTTGAAGTTACTTCAAAAAGGCCATTCTTTTGGATGGGAGGACGATGTCAATATGAACGGTTCACATACTTGAACAGTAACTCTTTTATGACAAGTTTACAGAGAAGGACACCAAAATAACAACAAACAGGGGAGTAAGGAAGCCGTCGGGAGACAGTGATAGAAGGCAAGGCAGGTAATTAAGGTCTGTCCGGGAAAGAAGATTCATGAATTTGATGCTCCCTACTTATTCCAGCCCTGGCTAAAGAAAGTAATCACTGTTGAATAATCTGTTACCCAAACACTCGCATTCAATAGACAGTTCACTCATACCTTCCAACGGAAACATTTAGCTCTCTGTCAAAGAGACAAAGTCGCCATCTTACTTGACTTCAGACTTTGAATATCACTTGTAAGAAACAAAACACTAACCCTTTCTCACCTGCCTCAGTTAATCCCTCCACTGCAGTTTGAGATTTCTCTTTTTCTCTTTTCTATTTTCTTAGATGGTATGCCTTTTGCTTAGTCTTCCATATGAGTATATGTCAACTCTTTAATGAAAGCTAATAATTATAGAATAACTCATTTTAGATAGAATTCTGGAAAATATATTTTCTTGAATTATGCAAGAGAGCTAGTGCTCCCCCTTTCGCTTCCTAAAATTAAACTTGGAAAACCTAGAACTTCCTAGGAGCTACCCCAGGTATCCTGCAAAATTGCCAAGAGCGGATGCCTTAAATTTAAAAGTGCATTACAAAAACCATTTTTTCCCTTCTCCTCAAAGGACATTCTGCAAGTGTCATACATACTTCTCACACATTAAGCCATGTAGTCAAGACAGGAAGCTGGATCTCCTGACTTACATACCATCAGTGGAAAAGTGAAAAAAATATATTAAACCGCCATTCTGAACAATATGGAGAATGAATAGACTCATTGGATACCTAAAGCTTTTATTTGTGTCTTAGTTTTTGTAAGAGCCCAATTCAACAAATATACTGTGTTTTGAAATTACAAAAATGTAGGGATTACAAATATTAATGACAATATCTTCCTTTAAATAAATCCCTTCCCTTTAAAACACAGAGTGTAAAATCCTCCATTTTTTGGACCCTTCAAATACTTCAGCCAAAAAAAACAAAAGCAAAACGAAACAAAAAAAACACCCAATCAATTATGCAGTCTCTGTTGCAGAGTTTGAGGGTTTTTAAAGTATTACAAAAACCAAGGGGTAATACACTCACTATTAAGGCATTTAGCTTGGCAAGTGATTTATCTCTTTTTCTTTATCTGCATAGGGTTTTTATTTCACTGTGTGAGCAAATTTTCACTGACAAGTCATTTTTGGAGAACAGCCAGAAATGGGGGTGGGAGGGAGGGAGAAAGATCTCCTAAGATATCAAAGAACTGGAAAAAAACCTAGCAGAGTGACATTTGTGGTTTCAAAAATAATACACCTTCTCCAGTTTCCTGTTCATTTACCAAAGTAAAGCTCTCTTGGTTTTCAGCTCTCATTATATAATGAGATGTACAGAAGAATTCTAACCAAAATAATTTTCTGTATGAAATGTATACAAAGAATTCTGACCAAAAACTTCGCTTCAGTGGTAAAAACATTATCTATTGTTGCCCTGTTCTTTCAGAGATTCTCCTGATGATACTACTGCTGTGTATGAAGAGAACCAAAAAGGATCTGCAGGTCAGAGTAGAAACTCGGAAGGGCTATCCACGTGTGAGTTACCATCATTATCCATTGGTGCTTGGACCACATCTTCAGAGTAATTTACACATAGTAGGCCCTCAAGGGATGCAATTCATTAAGTTGATTTCTTCTTGCAGTCTCTATGAGTTATTTTTATGGCCACATACATCTGCTACTCGATTTAAGCTCTTCACGCAGCAGCTGTATAAACACCTCGCATGCAGCAACCACTTCTGGGCAAATGCAACAAGACTGCTGCAGACAGGTAAACTGTGCCACAAATGTAGTTACTCATTCGATTTGTAAATATTTACTCCGTGTTCATTGGGACTGAGCGCTGTGCTAGGTGCTACGGCAGTTTAAGGACAAATGAAGACAGAGCTGTGTCTTCAAGGGATCTAATTATAGACAAAGGGTTAGAAGGTAGGATATAAAATGAAAACTGCGACAAGGAGCCAAAGGGAATTCAAAGGGAGAAGAGACGATTTCCTCCTGGGGGAATCTGGGAGGGCTCTAGGAGCAAGCAGCATTTCAGCCAGGCCTGGAAGGATGAGAGGGGGAAGGGAATCCTTGGATATGAGCTGGTCGAGATGTGCTGAGTAAAGACACTGAAGGGAGAAAGCACAGAATCTGCTCAGAGAACAGAAGGAGCCCAGCATGGCCCACATGTGAAACGAGACGGGAAGTTCTCGGAGACAAGGCTCCACCCAGCGCCCTCAACACTGCCACCTATAGGTGGAAGGAGGGGCTCTATCGAACATCCTTAGGGAATTCTCCATCTGATTAACAGTACTGTCCATCCAGGAAAACGGAAACAAAGATGACGGAGCAATGGCTGTTTATATTCCACTTTTCTTGAAAGTTTTAAAATATGCAGGTTGTCTTGAATAAGGTAAAAAATTCGACAAGAGGGAGAGTCAAAAATAGGCAAAGATATAAAATATTTAAGGGAAAAACATGATCCACTGAACCACATGTGCTGACACTGGCATTCAAGAAAGAGCTAAAGCTATATAAAAAGGCCCCAACCCCCTGTCTTCTATCTCTGGTACGTAAGAATGGGATATTGTTTTGTAGAACAAGACCCCAAGGTCCCCATTAGAACATGAAGATATTTACAGCAGCGGCGTTTTCGCTATGGGATTGCATGCTTTTCTTGCAAATATTTAACTTATGCTTTTGTGAGTGACGGCACATGGCTTAAAGAAAACACTAGATCAAAGCTGATACTGGGGGGTAAATGCATTTTGTCCCAGACTACTGTTTTTAGAACATTTCCCGTTAAATGTGCCTATTACCACTACTCACTGTGACCAAGGAGACATTGTTTTTAATACTTAGTCTAGTGTGAAAGTGTATGCTGAAATAAAAGTATCCCAAATTATTGGAGTTTTTTGCTTATTGATTTAAGAAGATTAAAATTTGTTTTTCCTGTTAGTAAAAACCTAAGTTGAATTGTTCTAGGACATAAATTACTTGACCAGTGGAGGCTAGTCTGCCCTAACTATTCTATTGAGAGAGCACAGTCAAGGGTAGTGATCACAGAGTTGTGAGCTGTCCCCAGCCTACTTCCCTAGGTGGCTCACACTCCAGCTGGACAGCGTCCAAGCACCACATACCTGCATGGCCACACACCTGCTGGGCACCAACACAGGTAAAACCCATTTCAAGAAATGTGCTTTGTATAAAACTTAATTTGCTGCAGAATTGCATTCCTTAATGGATAGGTTTTTCAGTATTGCTATTAGTAGAGGCTGGGAAATGTTTTAAAACACACAATATTACTTCAGATCCTGTTCTTGTTGATGAAAATTCCAAGAAGCATAGTTACTTCTAGATGGCATATGTGATTATCCAGGGGAAAAATACAAACACAATCTTAATAGAGTGTCAGTAAGATTACAGCGTATCTCCTCTCAATGGCTAGGGAAGTGCACTGGCAAACAACTGGCCCCCCTTTGCCTGGGTTTCTTTCTCCCTTTCCAGGGCTGAAATACATTGAGTAGGAAATGGGACTCCATTGTTTCACTGCAACTTCTAATCAAATTTTTTTTATTTATTCATGTGGCATTAATAGTTGGATGTCATTCTGGATGGGACTGGACAGATTTGGAGTGGAAAGAACTTGAGAATGGACACATCCATCATCTAAAGGAGGTGGTCTAGACAGATCTGCAAGGTAGCTCCAGAAGGTGACATCGCAAGGTGGTATGCAACTGACATCAGAAGGAATCTCTTGGTAGGTAACAATGACAGGTAAGCCAGGTAGGCAGGTAGCTGGTGTTGGAGAGGTCCTTCAGTGGCTACCTCCATGGAAAGGTGGACTTCCAGAGGCAGGTGGATAGCAATAAAGGGAGGTTCTTTTAACAGGTAGCTGGGATCTAACCATGGACATGGAAGTTCAAGGGGCAAGACTCATGTATGAGTCAGGGTTCAACCAGAGAAAGAGAACCAGGGGGAGATATATATTAGGAGACGTATTGCAGGGAACTGGCTTGTGTGATTGTGGGTGTTGGCTAAGCAAGTCTGAAATCTCAGGGCAGGTCATCAGGAAGGGAAATTCCAGGCACAAGCCAAAGCTGCACTACCTGGGGAGAATTTCTTCTTCAGAAAAGCTTCACTCTGCCCTTAAGGCCTCTCAACTGATTGAATCAGGCCCACTCAGATTATCTAGGGTAATCTCCCTTGTTTAAAGCAGACGATTATGGACTTTAAGTACATCTACATAATGCCTTCACAGTAACGCCTAGATCAGCGTCTGGGTGAATAACTGGGGACTATAGCTTAGCCAGAACTAATCATCACGACTCTTGTCTGGAGAACTAACAAGGCTTGGTGGGCTATCCCAGTCCTGGAGAAACAGCACAACAAAGGTAAAATAGGAAATAATGTAGGACTTTGACTAAGGCCATTAAGTGAAGGATGCAGTTACTGGAGCTAGGAAATGAAGATGTTAACTTGGTAGAAGAAAGAACCAAAACCAGATATCAAAACCAAGGAGACCAGCAACAAACCACTACAAAGCCGCTGGACTTCATAAATTCCCTGCCTCTAGGAAAGTCTGGTCCCTGAGTCTTCGTCTGTAGGTGTGGTTTACAAAGTACAATCTGTGGGGACAAGGAGACCTTTAGAAGTGGGACAGTAGTTCTGAACAGGGGCAATCCTGTGTCACTTCTCCCCACAAGGGCCATTTGGAGATATTTTTGGTTGTCACAAATTGAGGGAGGTGGGTGCTATTGGCATTTAATAGACCAGGGGTGCTGATGGAACTTTATACAGTGCACAGTATAGCCTCCACAGGAAAGAGTTATCCAGCCTCAAATGTCAAGGTTGAGAAACCCTAGAATGGAGTGATGAATATAGGTGGAATGTACTTGATATTCAGTGTAAATTAATTTGTAACTTTCACATTACTACTGACTATTTACAGAACTTATGCAGAAGAAGGAAGATAAAGAGAAGAGCAGCAGCAGCAGCTCTACATTTTCTCTGGAGGCAGCACACGGCATAGCGGAAAGAGCGTGAACGTAGAGGGAGAATCCTAAGTTCAAAGCCAACCGTGACAAACACCTTTCATATGCACTTTGAGTAATATGCTTACTCTCAATATACTTATCTATAAAATAAGAAAACTAGCTATCCCATGGGATTATTGAGAGGATTGGTGATGTTACCAGATAAATGTTAGTTACATTTACCCCAAGAAAACATTTGGGCAGCTATGACCACAATCCAGTCAAGACAGGATAAGACTGTAAATTAAGCAATGACACTATTAAGGCTTAGAAGGGAGCTGATTTCGGAAACATTTCTTAGAATCTACAAGATTTGGTGACCCAGTGGATGCAGAAGAAAGGAAAAGAGGATCCATCTGAGGGTGACTCCCATGGATGGATGGTGTTACCATTAACAGAGATAGGAAATGCACAGACAGGACCCAGCTGATGGGGGAAGAGAATGAATTCAGTTTCAGACATGTAATGTCCTGGGTGCCTTCAGGACAGCTGGGTGGAGATCCAGGGGGAATATTAGTGGTTTACACGCCACTTTCACATGTGTTGTTCCATTTCAACTTTGATCCCATTTCAGGCAAAACATTCGCTGACATAAATTGTACCAATGTTTTCTTAGGTCAGTCTCCCAAGGCCATAGAAATCAAAAACAAAAACAAACAAATGGGACCTAATCGAACTTACAAGCTTTTGCACAGCAAAGGAAACCAGAAACAAAACGAAAAGACAACCTACAGAATGGGAGAAAATATTTGCAAACATGCGACTGACAGGGGCTTCATTTCCAAAATATACAGACATCTCTTACAAGTCAACAACCAAAAAACAAACAATCCAAGTGAAAATGGGCAGAAGACCCAAATAGACATTTCTCCAAAGAAAAAATGCAAATGGCCAATAGGCACATGAAAAGGTGCTCAACATTGCTAATTATTAGAGAAAGGCAAATCAAATCTACAGTGAGGTGTCACCTCACACCAATTAGAATAGCCATTATTAAAAACTCTACAAATAACAAATGCTGGAGAGGATGTGGAGAAAAGGGAGCCCTCCTACACTGTTGGTGGAAATGTAAGTTGGTACAGACACTATGGAGAACAGTGTGAAGTTTCCTCAGAAACTAAAAACAGAATCACCATGTGATCCAGCAATCCCACTCCTGGGTCTATATCCAGACAAAACTCTCATCCACCCCTATGTTCACAGCAGCACTATCCACAACAGCCAAGACGTGGAAACAACGTTACTGTCCATTGACAGATGAATGGATAAAGAAGATGCGGTACACGTATACGATGGAATACTACTCAGCCATAAAAAAGAATGAAATGATGCCATTTGCAGCAACATGGATGGACCATACTAAGTGAAGTAAGTCAGAAAGAGAAAGACAAGTACCAGAAGATATCACTTATACGTGGAATCTAAAATGTGACACAAATGAACTTACCTACCAAACAGAAACAGAGTCACGGACATAGAGAACAGACTTGTGGTTGCCAAGGGGAAGAGGGTTGGAGGAAGGATGGAGTGCAAGGTTGGGGTCAGCAGATGTGAGCTTTTATATATAAAACGGATAAACAACAAGGTCCTACTGGAGAGCGCAGGGAACTATATTCAGTAATCTGTGAGAAACCATAATGGAAAGAATATTAAAGAAAGAATGTATATATATGTATAACTGAATCACTTTGCCATACAGCAGAAATTAACACAACACTGTAAGTCAACTATACTTCAATAAAATAAATTATGATAAACTTTGATCTCATAACAACCTGGTGAGAGGCAGGCTTTATAACCCATGTTCCTTAGATGAGGAAACTGTGGCTCAGAGACGCTATAAGTGAATCACTAAAGAGCACAAAGACCATACAGGGTGGACGTCTGCCTTGACTCCAAATCTCAATAATAGGATTTAAAAGGGAAAATGCCCGGCGTGGCAAGTGGCAAATGAGTGGAGGGAAAAGGGTTTGCTTTTGGTGGTCTGTTTGTGCAGGGTTTCATCTGCTGTTGGGAAAACGTGGAGCTTTCAGGAGGGCTCTGAGGATGGGGCAGCTCTGACAAGTCAGGACACACAGTATGGATCGCTGAGGTCCCTGTGAGTGGAATTTTTTATAGATCGTTAACCACACGAACTAAGGGGCTGAGAGAAACTTGAAACAAAAATATTAACAGGCACTGCCAATTTGAAAAAAAATTTGCAAAGAAGATAAGTCATCTGTGAAATGATAATGCAAATCAATGGAAAGATATGAATGAACAAATTTTGATTTACTCATAACTCTTTAGGAACACATTTACCGAGACACATTTTAATCTCGCAACATTGATGTTATTTCCTTCCAATAGCAGCTTTACACATGCTGTTCTGAGGAAGAGCTCTGAAAAGGCTGGGTTTTCAGAGGTTTGTTTTTCACAGTTGTCATGCTTCTCAAGACTTAATTTTGGCCGTGAGACACATATTCACAAGTGCACTAAAGAGACAAAGTTGGTTTTCAATTTAGATGTTCTAAATCTGAATTTCTGAAATTTTCATTTAAGCATTCCCCACTGTCTCTCTAGTTCTTAGGAGAAAAGCAGCCTTGGTGTCTCAGGTGTGTGGTCAGAGGACCTCTCTGTACTGGATAGAACTGGATTTTGAAGACTTCAAGTCCATCTTCAAAGAAGAGTGGACTGTATTTCTAATAATCTTCTGTATTCTTCTAATATCTTCACTTTTCCAGTTGACTGCATTTTGGGGGGTCAGAGAAGTCATTTTCATTTTACTGGTATATCATTCATTTCCTCTATGCTTTCGTATTACTGCCACAGTGTACTTTACATTCCTTTAATATTATTTTAATCCCATCCCTTCTGCATCCCTGGTTGTGCCTCTTTAATGTCTAACCTTCAACAGATGTGTTTTCTTCTTTCTCTTTTCTTGCTTTCCCTAATCAGGCTCTCTAGGGGTTTTTCTATTTTATGGGTCTTTTCAAGATTTAATTATATTTTTTATTCTTTTTGTTTCATTTCTCCAGCCCCAGTTTTTATCTTTATCAAAATTCTTTTAGGTTGTTTTTTCTTTGTACTTTGGTTCTTTCTAAATTTTTGTACTTTGCCTCTTTTTTAAATTCCTCCTCCCACTCTTCCTTCGTCTGTCCCTTTCTTTCTGCAGTCATTCCTGCATGCCTCTTTCTTTCCTTTCCTTTTTTCTTTTCTTTCCTTTATTTTCGTTTCATTTTCTTTTCTTTTCTTCTTTTCCTCTGATTATAGATGTTACTAGGTCGCAAATGTTTCATATGGGAATAGGGCCAAGACTTTTTTTGGGGGTGGGGTATCTTTTATAAATTGTCTTATAGTTCTAGTTATGACCAGAGAAAACTGCCTGTAAAATCTCAACTTTAAAAAATGTGTTAAAGGGCTTCCCTGGTGGCGCTGTGGTTGAGAGTCCGCCTGCCGATGCAGGGGACACGGCTTCGTGCCCCGGTCCGGGAAGATCTCACGTGCCGCGGAGCGGCTGGGCCCGTGAGCCATGGCCACTGAGCCTGCGCGTCCGGAGCCTGTGCTCCGCAATGGGAGAGGCCACAACAGTGAGAGGCCCACGTACCACAAAAAAAAAAAAAAAAAAAAAAAAAAGTGTTAAGGCTTTTTTTGTTGTTTGTATTTTTTTCTCAAAATACAAACTTCTGTAATTGCACTTTTGTAATTGTTATATATACACATACACACTACAATGTATATTTAGAAGTCTGTGTATATCTATTTCCTATTTCTCTCTTATACTGATTCCCTTTTCCTTTTTTGGAACACTGGCACCTTATCTTCTGGATGTCAGTTCCTATTCTCTTGTCTTTTTCCTCATGTTTTCACGTGTGTATGTTGGGTCTGGGTTTAAGATAAAAGCACTTTTCTTTAGGTCCTGCTAATTTAGATCTCAAGGCTGCCTTTCTTGTCTTCAATCGACCTACTGGATTTTTAAGTCACGAAATTCACGTGTGTTTTATGTTTTGCGTTGTCATCAGTTGGTTTTCTTGTTTTCGGTCCCGCGCTTGACTCACAATTACCCGTATTATTCCTCAGTTGCTCAAGTTGTAACCTATCTTCTCCAAGAGCTCTGTTGTCCTGGATGCTTTGTGGTGGTTGGCTGTTTTCTCTGGCTGCACATATCTCACCCCCTCTAACGTAGAGGAGTATGTGACTATTTGTTAATTTGGCAGCCCAGTGAAGTTTAGCTCGATAGTGGCTGTCCTTCAAGAGATGGAAGGTGGGACATTTCCTATCACGGTGCCTTGCAGCAGCCTCTGTTCCCACACGGCTGTGTTCCTATCTCCTTGCCTGGTGAGTGTGCCGTGGGCCCCTCCTTGGTTTGCTGGGATAAGGAAGACAATTTAACGTAATTTGTCTACATTCACTCTGCTCACATGGTGAGTCCCCCAGGCTGTGATCCATGCTCAGGGCATGCTGACAGTGGCATCCAGCCTCTCACCTGACCTCTGTGGAAGAAGACGCCAGCTCAGAGCCCCAAACCTTAATGATACCCACGTGTCCACAAGCCCAGCATCTGCTGGACACAGGAAAGACAGAGAAGCTGGCACTGAGAATTGAGAGAAGGTGAAATGTTACTACCTCCCAGAATCTGCTCTGTATGATGCTCTTGAAGACACACACAAAAGTCATCTCACAAGAAGAACTTTGGTTTGGGTTGATCTCTCTAACTATAAATTACCAGCACAACCAAGTTTTACTATATAAGTCCTGAAGTAGCATTGGGCAGATATAAATTATGACTTAAATATTTTTCCTAGAGTTAAAAGCAGCAAATAAAAAAATTATAAAATAATACTTTATTCATGTTAGTTTTCTCATTCCTAGAACAATGACCCGAGAGTCTCTATAAATATCCCAGGGTATTGGAAAAAAAAGGTTAGTGTTTTACAGTTCTACAGTTTTTATGGTATCTCAAAGCTTAATAAGAGCCGCCAGCTCTACGAAGACACTTTTAGGACACTTTAATTTAGCCAAATTGGTTGGTCTGATTTGTGTCATTTCAACTTAGGTCTCTTAGTTCCTAATGGCTAGAATGAATAGGAACAAAGAAACAAACAAACAAAAAATGTTTACTCCAGCAAAAAGTACAAAAAATCTATTTTTTAAGGGAAGAGAAATCAACCGTCATCCAAAGGCAATATCTGTCTTCAACATTAAACTTTCGCATGTAACCACCCTCAATCTAGTTTTCTAAAGATCTACAAGAAATTCAGAGTCCAGATATTCAGGACAATAAAATAAAATCCACGCTATTCTGCAGGCCTACTTAACGCGTAACTCATTTTCTTGACGTTGAAAGTACTTTCATAATTCTTGAATAAGTTTATTCCAAAAGAACTTCTTGGCCAAAATGTTGGAACCAGTGTATCTAGAAAGATAGAACCTTAATTATCACTTCTGTGGGGCATAACTGAGAAAAACTATATGATGAATTTTTCAGTGCTGAGACAGGTATATAAGCCAAAGGTAACGGTAAATGTGTGTGAAATATTCCCAAGATACATAAATAAGAATAATTAGAAGCAAAGGTATTCAACTCTTTGGGCAGAAAAATAGCCTCCCAAGCGATTCTTTCCATTCTGAAGGCTGTTATCTTAAAATATTCTGTACTGCATATTCATAGAGTTATAGGAAGGACATTCGGTTTGGCAACAAATAGCTTGTGTCAAAATAATTCCACCTACTCCAAATTCCTTCCTGCTGGCTGCATATCCCCATATGGTGCTTCCGCCAGCCTCCCCAAATCCAGTCGTCCAAATTTGGACACATTTTTTCTCTCCTCTCTTTCCTCATAACTCATCCTTCCTCTAGCAGTCTCTCTAGTGATACTTCTATCTGGTCACTCAAGCTAGGAAAGTTGGAGATGCACCTCATCTTCCTGAGTTCCTTCATTCCAACCATACAGGACTACTTGCCCGTCTCTGAATATCCTCAGTTCCTAGATTTGCACATACCCTGGGTTGGTATCCTTGAATTCCCTAATCAGAATCAATAATTCTGCCCCCCACTGCTTCACAGATCCTTAACTACGTATTACATCCCCTTATTTCTGTCTATGTACATATTGGTCTTATGGGTTCATAAGCTGTCGTGTCCAGGGGTTTCCTCTGAATCATCTTATGATTGTCGAGGTCTAAGAGCCGGGTCTTCCATGAGTAACATAATAATCCACAAAAATGTGTGTTGACCCTAAACCTCTTACAATGGCACAAACATAGTGGGGTTTTTTTCTTCCTGAAATGCAGAATATTTGAATGAGAAGGCTAATTGTTCTGGCTTTTTAAAATAGAGGGGGGAGGTGACTTACATTTATTCATTATTCCCAAAGTGCCAGATGGGCCAGAAACCTGCTGTGTTGTTGTTGTTGTGGGTTTTTTTTGCAGTAGTCTTGCACAACTGTCACTGTTATCCCCACTTCATAGTTGCAGATACTGAGGTTCAGAGGTTAACTTGCCAAAGGTCAAATAACTAGTAAGTAAAGAAAGTGATTTTGAACTCACTTAACTTTGATGCTAAAGAGCATTGCTTTTCTACCACACTCCACAATCACGGATCCTGTGTTTGTCTCCTCGTATATGAATTCTCCTATTTTTTTCTCTCCCTGGGGGGGGGGGGGGTGGTTAGGAGTCCCTGTGATTCACTGAACCTTTTCGTAATCCCCCTTTCTATTAGTTTCCTACTGCTGCTGTAACAAATTACCACTACTCCAGCGGCTAAAAACAACACAAATTTATTCTCTTACAGGTCTAAAGGTCAGAAGTCCAAATTGAGCTCTAGGGGGCTAAAATCAAGGTGTCAGAAAGGCTGATTCCTTCTGGAGGCTCAGGGGATATTATTCCTTCCTCTTCCGGTTCCTGGAGGCTCCCTGCATCACTGCAGTCACTGCCTCTGTCATCACGCTCCCTTCCTGCCTTCGACTTTCTTGTTTCCCTCTTGTAAGAACTCTTGTGATTACATTGTGCCCACCCAGATAATCCAGGATAATCTCCTCATCTCTAGATTCTTAGCTGAACCACACCTGCCAAGGTCCTTTCGCCATATAAGGTAACATTTACAGATCCCAGGGAATTAGAGTATGGACATCTTTGGGGGTCATTTTTCATTCTACCACAGCTTTATAATTGAAATAGGTATTAATAAAATAAGATATTTCTTCAGTGTAGCGGCACAGGAAGCTAACTGGTCAACCATGGGGTTGAACCAGGAGTTTCCAACTCTGTAAGGCGCACAGTGTAACACAAAATTGAACTAACTGGCCACAGAGACACTTGTTTAAACAGACACCCGAACCCTGGATAATTGTGAAATGTGAACCCAAGTACTACGGACTGTACAAAATTCAAAACCAACTTGATGCTACTCACGGCATATAAGTGGTCCCAAAAGGCCCCATACCCATTATGCTTTAGAAAATAAAACGTAGTTATTTAACCCACCTTGCTGTGTAGTGGTGCTTTTTGAATTTAAATAGATGTCCTAGGGTCAAAATTCCCCACATAACAGCTCACCTTTCCTGAAAGTGCATGTATTGTGCTTCTAACTTTGTCTCCGAGCCACATCTGAACAGTAAAATCGCGCTTTAACTCCCTTCCTTGTTAGCTTCTTCAGGTGAACTAATCATCGGAGCCACTCCTGTCACAGACTGGCAGTTAGAAGACTCAAATGTCAAGATGTTTTTATCAGTCGCATCAACAGTAACTTTCAGACTGAATAATTCTCTGCTTTATGTCAAATCTTTGGTGTGGATTATTTTTCCCTCCATAAAACAGAAATGGCTCACGTGGTCATGCAAACTCCCTTGTCAGTGTTCACCCCTCTCATCTAGAATACCCTTCACCTGTTCGTGAAAAGATGACGGGACATATTATTCTGTTGCTGATGAATGAGCAGTAGCCTTGAGCAGCAAATATCCACCCTTGTGTGAAGCCAGCAGGCAACTGTAATAGAAATCCATTTTGCGGTTTGTGGAAAAAGACGTGTTTTCGAGCCCATCTACGTGTGTTTTCAAATTTCATACCAATACACATTCACGTCCTTCCTAGCTGTTCACTTGCTTCCTGGCATGTATCCCATTTCCACATGCAATTTCTTTACGAATTGAGGGGAGAAAGTAGGCAGGCATCTAGCTGTTTAGGAAAATGAGTTTATATATTTTGAATATGTGCCTTGCTGTGGAAGCAGGATAAAATGCATAGGTAGACATCTCAGAATACCAGCGGGGCATTATTGTTAAGGATAGATTGTAAAGAGTAATATTCTGCTCCATGCCTGCCAATCTGAGTTTCTATTACTTTTTTTTTCTTTTTATTATTTAAATACAGCTCTGCTCCATAATCAGTAATATAATGACCTATCTAAAATGCCATATGTCATCAAGCTATTGGGCAGCGCAAACTTATTTAAGACCCATTATTTAGTGACAGCGGTTTATACTTGAATGAATAAACTTCATTATCTAGATGCTCAATTCCATGTGAATGAAGAGACAGAGCCCATTGATTTTGCTAGGGTCCTTCGCGGCCATGTAGGCAGCAGTCCATCAGCTTACAATTTCAGTGGCCTGCTGCTGTCTAGAAATAAAAAATCATTATCTGGAAACCTCTCAAACCAACAGAAATGTAATCAATTTTTTATCTGTGGTTAGGCACTAGAAGTCAGTGGTGGATTTTCTGTCCGCAATGCTCTCATCCTCTTGTTAAAATATTTAGGGAGCTCCCATGGGAAATAACTATAGCTAGACGGCACCTGTTCACATTAGGAAGTGAAAAATCGGCTCTTCGTATCCTGTTACCCACAAGCGCATCCTCGACTCATAGAGCCCCTTCCCCTGGGGGATTATGGGATACAGCTCCCCTCTCGTTCCTGAACACCATCCTCCTGCATTACTCAAACCATAGGGACCTACGACTTCAATCGCAAATATTATTTGAATTTAACATACAATTTTACGTCGCACATCTTTTTAAACTCCCATTCCGGTGGAGGCCATGCTAATTTGACATCAAGCTGTATTCCCAGTCGTGTTCTTTGGATGATTAGGAAAGAAGACGATTCTATATTGGAAAATACGATAGGAGTGCTCCCCGGACTGAGCACGTTTTAGGTAAGGAAATGTTACATTTGAGAAATTATTTTTCATTTTGTTTACTCGGTCATCCCCATTTATTGAGGACATGCTATTGTCTAAAACAGTCCAAGTGAAAAAAGAATTAAAAAAATAAAATAAAATAAAATATTCCAAGTGGTGTGAAGACGAAAGAGTGATCTTCTCCCACGAGGAGGACTTAAGTTTATCTCGAAAGAGGGGAGAGACACCCTACAGATATAAGGCAGGGCAGAAAATCATAAATTGTCAGTAAGGAACTATCGGTTACCTGAGATGGGATAACTTCAGAGAAAGGAAGTGAATCAGAGAAGCCTTCGTAAAAGAGGGGCGTTTGTGGTGAAATAAGTAAACGTGGAATAATTATTGACCGAGTCCCTACACTGTGTGTACGGCAGTGGTGGAGAAGAGAGTCCAGCAGGGGAGAAAGAACTTACATAAGACGTTACATTAAAGCTATGGTGTCTGTGAGGGAACACAGAGTCTGATGAGCACACAGAACCAGAGGCCCTAATGTAAGGATTCTCTACGTATGTGGTATTTATGTTGGGTGTGGACAGAACCAGAGGTGGAAGAGGTTGGTAATGGAGGACGGGAGGAAAGGATGGGCAGAATGAAGGTCCAGTTGGTCCCAAGACGCATGGACAGGAACGACTGCCATGATCATCGGAAACCTGGCTCCCTGGGGCTTAGCTGAATCACGGGCGTCATGACCAGACACAAGAATGTTCGGACGTGGAAAGCTGGGCTGAACGGGGAAAGTCAGCTCCTCATTACTGGTTACCAGCTACAGGCCAGGCCTTATATCAGGTTCTTGACATGCATTACCTCATTTAATCTACAATGGTTTTACTTTACAGATGAGGGAAATAAGGATTTAAAACGTTGAATGATTTCCCTAAAATTATACTGCAGGTATGTAATGGTTCCACTGGAAAAATTAGAAGTATCTGATTATAGAGTGGGTTATGGGAAGGAATCGGAATCTGAATCTGGATGGAGTCAGAAAAGAGAGATGTAAAGAGATTAGGGCTATTTTTTCCAAAGATGAAGAGCTGGATAGGTATAGAGTCAGGATTAGAAACTTCACCCAGATAATTTTACCTCGCCGTTAATGTCATCAGTGAAAACTGGAGAAAGGAAACCAGATGTGAAAGGATTTAAAAATGGAAACTTCTGACTCCCTATTGCTTGAGAATTAAGCACCAATTCCATCCATCTCCATAGCAGAGCTTCCCCGAGGGTCTGCTTTGAATGGATTACATATGCACAATGAGATATTTATCCTCTCAGCCGTCAGAGTGGAGGGAACTGCATGGCTATTCTCCACACACACACACACACACACACACACACACACACACACACACACACGCACGCACACACACGCACACACACACACGAAAAGTGTTTCTTTGTTTGCAAGGATCAATTGAACCTGAGAACACAGAACCTCTGAGGGAACCTCAGACCCAGAGCCAGTCTGGGGATCGGTGCGGGGGGCGGGGAATTTTCCCTGAGGACGTGGCCTTTCAGTTGTCCTTTGAATGAAGGCGGGGTGGGGGGGGGGACTGGGGGCCACGGGGAGGGCTACAGAGGAGCCTCCTAGGCAGGGGACGGTGAGTTGAGTAAAATCCGTGCCAAGAGGCTTCCACTGCGGGGAGGGAAGGTAGCCAGTGTGCTCTGCCCTTCAAGGGGACAGTACAGTGGTGCTGAGTGGAGGTTAGAGGGGGCGAGGTTGGGAGCGGAAGCTTTGTGTGAAGGAGGAGAGGATTCAGGTCTTTACCTTAAGGTCAAGGGAAAGCCACTGAGTCCATGATGGCTTTTGTGGGGTGGGAGAACAGGCGTTGATACGATCAGACTTTGGTCCACAGATAACTGCAGAAGGCCGTAGCACAGGGAGAACCTGTAGCCGGCTACTGAAGGCCCAGGTTCAGGCGATGTCTGGCAGCAGAGCTGGAAGCATCTACTTTGGAAGATCCATAAGAGGCTGGCTGGGGGAGTCTGGGAGCATAAGCGAAGGACAAAATTCCAGCCGATTTTTGGATTAAAGTCGGGGTTGGGGAGCGGTGAGAAAAACCTCCCCAGAAGCATTGTCACCAGCTCCCCTGATATAGCCTGCCATCCATTTTTGACTTTTCTCACCCCGAAGTGCAGTAAAAGTGGTCTTAATTCGTTGCAACCACAGCCAGCACTCTGCGTGTCTCTGCCTCTCCTGTATCTGTTTCAACCCCCGGAACTGCCTTTCCCGCTGTATCTGCATTTATAACGTTATTCTGCAAGTCCCAGATCAAGCGTCACTTCTTCCACGACATCTTACCGAATTTGAAGCAATTTCCCCCTTCCTCTGTTCATATGTCTACCTCAACTTTAATGAGTTTGGGACACTGGTCTATGAAATTTCTTCTGAAGTTAGCAAAGTCTAATCAACAATGTTGGGCTGAATTACTTAATCCAGGACTGATCGGTTGTGTCGTCTGAGGTAAAAGCTGTCAAACATTACTTTAAGGTCATTATTTGGGGTAAATGGTAGTGTCTTAGGAAGGAGAGGGAGGCATGTGGGCAGAAACCTAAGAGGACACCTTTGCCCTTAGTCTAAACCTCAATTTCCAATATAAAGAAATACGTGAGGAAGGAACAGAAGCGGGATGAATTTTTGGTTGAATTAGCATCGCTTGCTTTGTAATTTTTTTGATGTTTGTGGTAAATGTGACGGAGGGAGTTGGATTCTGACTGGCAGGGACTGTCTTATAGACAGTTTGGTCTAGTAAATTAGCATGGATTACACACCTGGTGTTGTTCAACAGTTACAATCTGGGGCCAGATCATACAGTCACTGGTTTTGGTGATGGAAACTTGACAGTTTGGAATTCTTCCTAACACATATCCGTAATGATGAAATAAGGACGTATCACTCTTAATTCCTTGTATGCCAGTGTTATCAAAGAACGTCTATTCTAATGATATGCTCATCCAAATGGTTGAAATGTAACACCGTCCACTGTTAGATGAGAAAAGTAAAAGTAAACCCCCCGAAAATGGAGTAAACTGCCAGAAGGAATTAAAGTCATTTCTTTGACGTTGCTGTGTATTAAGCACACTTGCCTCTGTTAAGGATAAACTGAAGCAGATTACATTTTTAAGAGTTTATTTGAGCGCAAACAGATTCGAATAACACGGTGCCATGTGGTAAGTGGTTAGGAGGGCTCCACCCACAGGAAATGGGGCAAGACTCTTACAGAGAAGATGTGAAAGTAAAGCGAGGAAGTTACTCGATTGGCTGTAGCTTAAGCATTTGCCCTGTTTGGAAAAGATGAGGGGCTCCTCGTGACGAGCTGTCCTTAGGGTTTGAATTCTTGACCTTGAGGCATCTCAGGCTGAGGTCTGGGTTTGCTTATTAGGCTGCTGAGGTATTAGAGCCACCTCTGTCTAATGACTTCCTCATTTAATTAATTTAACACCATAGGATTCTGCAATCCAGCCCCTAATTCTGCAGAAAAGCCTAATTCAAAAAGATACGTGCACCTCAATGTTCATTGCAGCACCATTTACAACAGCCAAGACGTGGAAGCAACCTAAGTGTCCATCGACAGATGAACGGATAAAGAAGATGTGGTACATATACACAAGGGAATATTACTCAGCCTTAAAAAGAATGAAATAATGCCATTTGCAGCAACATAGATGGACCTAGAGGTTATCAATCTAAGTGAAGATTGACAAAGATAAATATCATATGATATCACTTATATGTGGAATCCAAAAAGTGATACAAATGAACTTACGTACAAAACAGATATAGACTCACAGACATAGAAAACAAACTTATGGTTACCACAGGGGAAGAGGGGAGGGATAAATTAGAAACTTGGGATTAAAACATACACACTACTATATATCAATAGATAACCAACAAAAACCTACTATATGGCACAGAGAACTATACCCAATATCTTGTAATAATCTGTAATGGAAGAGAATGTAAAAAAAGATACATACACATATAACTGTACACCTGAAACTAACCCAACATTGTAAACCGACTATATTTCAAAAAATTAAAAAAAATAACACCTCCATGCTCCCTGCATAAAATGGAATTTGAAGCTCATAAATTATGCTTCTGTATCCTGGGGACCTTGGTGTTTTCTAAAAACAGAACTGTTGAGAGTTCAAATGATAAAAACGGATAGCTAAAACGCTTGACTACTCACAAAGGTAGAAACAGATGATTAAATGTGAAAGATGAAAAAAAATCAACAAAATGTCAGTGCTTTACTGACAATGCAGAGAGCCTGGGGGGAAAATACATCAAGACGGAGTCTCAAAAAAATAGCCACAGAGTTAAAGTCGTTTCATGGTTTTAATCATGGAAAAGTTGAAATGTACTTTCAAACTCAAATCTAGTTATGCAAAAAGAAACCGTTCCAACTTCTAATCTCAAGACCTCATTTTTTCCCTCCTCTCAGACTTTATTTCTTGGCTCTGAAAACTATGATCACGATAAGAAGTATTCTGTTACAGAGAGGCTTCTGCAGATACAACAGGCTTTATGGGCTAGAGGGGATTCCCGTGAGCGCAAAGTTATGGCAAAATCTTTATAGCCTGTGAGGTTACACAATTCTTTCCGTAACGTCCGAGCTGCAGACGTTTATATAACTTGTCCAGCTCCAGCTTCGTCCCGGAGTTCATCTGGAAGGAACACAATGGCCATAACAGTACCCATTATAGCTGCTATTCTTCTCAATTGGAAAGGCACAGTGAAATCGTGGGGATAAAGCTGCGCCTTGATTGGCTGTTAAATTGCAATCAATGAAAAGTGTTTGTGCTATAATTTTACAACCAAGCAAGAACCAGCCATCCTAGTGGCAAGTCAGCATGTACATACCATCAAAACTAAAGTGTCTCACCTGGATAACTGAACTGAATTTTCTGGAAGACAACAGGGTACAATCGAAGGTACATTAAAAAAAAAACAAAAAAAACCTGGGCATTTTTCTGCCTCCTGGTTAAAAAGAAGTAACATACGAACAAGGACAACATCCAAAGAAGGGTGACTTGTCTCTAAACTACAGCTGAGTTGCATCAAATTATAAAGGAAAACCCACATTCCTCTTTCCTTTCAATCTAACGGTAGGTGAAAATGACGAAGGGCCAGAGAGTAAGTATTTTAGGCTTTATGGACCTTATGTGGTTGCTGTTGTTTTTACAGCCTTTTAAAAATGTAAAAACCAGGCGTACAAAAACAGGCCATGGGCTGGCCTCCTGGCTTCAGTCTGCAGACCCTGATTTATACGAGTGCTTACAGTTGTGAATTTTAATAAAAGTCTCCCCGTGCTCCTGTACACCACCTTTCCCCATCCACCTGGAGCTGGGATCTGAAGGGATCACTAGTGTTTAGACCAACACTTGAGCACAGTAGCCAGAGCTATGTGTGCGAAGCGTGGCTGGAAAATTAACAGAGGCAAGAGAGCTTTTCCTTTTGTGCACATCTGCAGACTTTCTTGGCTTTGCAGCATCTGTCTCTGTTTATCTCTGTCTCTCAGTCTCGTAAAGGGTCTTAGACAAAACAGACACAAAAAAGGATCTCTTCCCAAAAGCTCACAGAAAAGCTGAAGGCACTCCCTTCCAGACACACACACACACACACACACACACTCTCACTACCTGATCACTCCTCATGACTGCGTGCCAAGCCAGCCCGTCTACTATGACAATTACCTTCTTGTCCAAAAAGGCATTATCGGAAGCTGTGCTTCATTGGAACCTTGAAATATTTCCTCTACCCTCTGAGCTGCCTCCCAACCCACCATCACAAAATTACTTGGATGCCTTGCTGTTATTTTCCCTTTGGTGGCAGTTAACACTGCAAGAGGCATCTCTGCAAAGAATTTGCCACATTCTGGAAATGCCATCTTGCTTTTAACATTCAAGGAACACACTTACGTTCTACTCATGATGATAAGAGCGTTCATAGGTAACATTCATTGAGTACCTACTATATGCGAGGCTCTGTTCTAAGCGCTTGATAGATATGACTCATTTAATCCTCACGGCAGCCCTAAGAGGTTAGCACCCCTAAGGTGCTACTACTGTTTCCTTTTGACAAAAAAAAAAAGAAAATGAAGGACCACAGTTACCTGAATTGTTCCCTCTGTGCCACATTATAGGTAACTCACTCTAAGTTCAAAGAAATGTCTTATTTCCCCCACGTCCAAGCTACACTATGGTTGGGCTGGTGTTTTTGTATGATTGCTTCCAAAATGGTTTAGGCCATAAATTATTCAACTAGGGATCATGGTACAGGGTACATGGAATATACAGATATCCTGGGTACATCACTATACGGTCCTACAAACAGGCAGTTCCCATCGGAATCTAGTCCATACAGGTATTATTGCTGGTTTTAATAACTTAGTTGCCAACAATGAAAAATACGTGTATCTCACAGGACAATCTTAATCTCTGGCTCTTCTGGAAGCGTCAGATCTGGCAATCCCGTGCTTGCATCCTAGCAGAGCAATATTTGGCTCCGTCAACGGCCTTTATCCTGGGCAAGTGCGTTCCAGTTTGCCCGTCTCCACAGACCACTCCACTCAGTGGCCTTATCTGCCAGCTCCTGAGGGCTTTTGAATTTCCAAACTCCTAATAGACTTCTGATTCGTTCACCCAAATAGAGTGCATCGAGTTGTGATTCTTCTGGAAAATCTATAGACCTAGTCAAAGCATGCCGTGTTAGAGACTTATATCCTAGTAGTAAAATTTAATAACCTCCCCAAGCTTTTCTTTGTACTCATCCGTTATCATTCCAGGCATTTACCAGCTAAGGAAGCATTTGCAGTGTCTTAATGCGCTAAACTCCTTCCGTTCCTCTGCCGCTTCGAATAGCTGTGTCAGCTTTTTCACTGCTCACACGACCTAAGTAATATGTGTCTGTGGGTATTTTCTGGTATAGTTCATGGAAGTTTATAAAAATAATTGTCAGAAATGATCATGCTTTGATTAAATAAATATGCTATTGAGGAGTCAGGTACACAATTTAAATATGGCATGAATAATTTGTGAGCGTATCTGTCAACCTACTTCAATCGTTTAAACTGTAGATACATTCGTGGAAGGACCATCCTATTTTGCAAACTTGACAGCAATAGCTGTTTCCTGAATGTATTCAACATTAGTTTCTATATTGTTTTATGCCAATCACATTTACTGCAAACTGCTCATTACTTTATTGCTGAAAGTGGCAACATGTATTTATTTAGCTTTTTATTTTAGAATCAGCAGGCTATCACTTGCTTTATTAATCAGATCCAACCTTGAGGATTATAGCCAGTGGTTTCAAGTTTATCTAATTGCTGCTGCTCTAAAACTGAGAAATCAGTAATGCAGTTATACGGTCTCCCTTGAGGAATTATTGTTCCTAAGGATATTACATTAGCTGCTAGGAAAAGAGAGGCTTCCAACATTTTTATATATATATATATATATATATATATATATATATATATAGTGTATATATATATAATATATATATATTTTTCTATTGAAAATAGTGCCTAACTGGCTTTCTAAATCCTGTTTTAGGGGTTACCCTGTAAAAAGAAAAAGCTGAGCTTTCTGCATCCTATCTTTTTGTGATTCTTACAATTTAGAAAGGTTTTCTTTCCTTGTATTTCCAGGGAGCTCCCCAGCAGGCACTGTTACATTTGCTATAATATTAAAATTACATTTGTTAACTCACACAGCATAGTTTTTATTAGCCCAACAGAAAAGTCAATATTTCTAATTGGTTGCCCCTGGGTTTATGCTAGTTTTGATGTATAATAACAGCCCAACGATACAGCAGAATATATACAAACCCAGATCTATAAAGAAGGGAAAAGAAAGTCAAAATAATAAAAACAAAAATGACTTGGGAACCAGAATGTGAAGCAATGTGAAACAACAGAGTTTTATCAGCCTGAACTGACTTTGGGAAAGGACTGCACCTCAAAACATTTAGAATTCAGAAGAGAAGGTGGGCGTTTGTGTCTTCTTTCCCTGTGCAACTCCCAAGGGTCTTTTCCCAAACACTGTGACACCATCCCATGACACTATCCAGTCCTGGGGGAAGTCAAACAAGCTGGGTTCCAACTCAGCTTCAGCTCTGATAGGACTCAACTTGCTTCTCTTTGCTGTGTCTCAATTTCCTCGTTTATAAAATGGGGGGTTGATTAAGACTTTGCTCTCATACTATCCGCTCCTGAGTTCTAGAATTCTGATTCCTAAGAGCAAAAAAACAAAACCCTGTACAGACTCCCATTTTCATATATGCTTTAACATATTCTTTTCAAGAGAGGAAAGAAAATGGAAAAGAAAGAGAATAAATAGCAGTAACAGAGAACAGTGAGAGTTACTGAAAAATGGAGCTTCTATTCTATTTCCCTTACTTTCTTTGTGAACCATAAAAGTCACCTCGAGGAAATACAGAGAGAACACTGGTTCTAAATTTATCCCCAAAGTCACAAAACATAGATACGTTTATTGCCTCGTAGCTCTGCCTCTTATCAACATATTATCAAGGCTACCCTACGGTTATGCCCGAGAGAAGCTCCCATGTTAGCAAATAAAACACGGCAACAGCAGAGCGTTCACCTGCATCCTCAGTCTTACTAGTGAGACTTCATTAAAAATAAGTGGTCACTGCAAAGCCTACAGCCACGAGTTGAAACACATATCCAGACACTGCAGATACAGTGTGTCTTCTTTCTTTCTCGTTCCCAGTTTCTTCTACAGATTTTACTTGCGAACGCCTAGGCAAATAAACACAAGGTTGCAACTTGTTGTATATACGATGATGGGGGAAACACGGTGGTGAGTGCCGGGGTTAAACCTATACTTACAGATGTGAATATGTTTTGCTCAAGGACCAAATTCGTCACGCCAGTAGAGTCTAACATACTGAGTCAGAAATCACCAACAACGAGAGGAGAAGGAAAGGAAGGAAGGGGAGGTGGGTGGGCTTGGAGGAAAGGGCAGGGAGATGCTGGCCTCAGCAGCCGGGTCTGGAGAACAGGACTCCTCTGTTCTCCTGGGGTGTCCTTTTGTCCCCAGGCACTCAGCCCTTTTGTCTTTCCTGCAGTTCAACGCTGTGAAAGGAACGTTGTGGTGACAATGGGGTCACCTCAGCAGCCAGTAAGCTCCACAGAATTCTTTTAGGATTGGGAGGAAAAGGGAGCAGTAAAAAAAGAAGAAGAAAAGATAAAAACAGAATCCTACAAAGAACAGAGGGAACAGAGTTTGAGATCATAAAAGCCGTAACCCCGGGCACTATGTGGGCCCTGGGGTGGGGGGGGAGGGACTGCGTCCAGCTCATGCAGGGAGACAGCTGCGAAGTGGCAGTGCCCCCAACTGTCCCCAGGATGGACCAGTGGCCCGTGGACTCCTCCTTCCAACGTCTACCTAAAATAAACCAACGCCCCCAACTAAAGCAGCATGACTTCCCACCATGACTCACCGAGATTACAGAGGGCAGTTTCCATGCTTGCGCTTACCTGATGTAAAAGTGCCTTAAGATTTAAAAGTGGATTCCTCTCTCTGGGTAAGGCTCAGTGGAGGGGCTCTACAGTAATGAAGGACAAATGCCTCAGCTGCGGCTGTCCCCTTACATCCAACATCGCCGCTCTAGAAAGCTCCAAACTGCTCATTTTCTTGTTGTCAAATGTGCTCGCACCCTGCACCCCGGCTGCGTCCTATTTGAACCCATTGCTTGCCCCTCCTAGTCGAGTCATCAGGTAATAATCCAGTTGACTTACTGCCACCTGTGTCACCACACACTTCTAATGCAGGAGTTCATCTCCTTTCTTCCAGCTCACCACAGTAGCCACCTGCGCTGTTCCCTCTGCCCAGAAGCTCTTCAGGTCCACCTACACACGCTGAAGTCCCGTACGAGTTTCAAGGGCCTCCTCAAACACTATCGCACCCATTACTCCTGCTGAAGCCCCAGCAGAAAGTAACCATTCTCCCACTGACCTCTACACAGTTTCCTGTGTCCCTTTCCTGCAGTGTTTCGCTCTTTCTACCTTGCATTGTGGTATTTATGAATGTGCCCTCCAGCGAGGAGAGGGCTTCTGTCTGATTCGTGTGTTGTATTTCCTTTGCTTGGGTCCTGGACCCTGTGACTGTCTAATCCATTTCTGATGCATTCAGAAAGGTATGACTTTCTAGGAAGCATAATTATAGAAATGATTGACTATAAGCAGTATATGTGACAAGGAACTAAGTACTGCTTTTTGTTTGTTTGTTTGTTTGTTTTGCGGTAGGCGGGCCTCTCACTGCTGTGGGTTCTCCCGTTGCGGGGCACAGGCTCCGGACGCGCAGGCTCAGCGGCCATGGCTCACGGGCCCAGCCGCTCCGCGGCATGTGGGATCCTCCCGGACTGGGGCACGAACCCGTGTCCCCGCATCGGCAGGCGGACTCTCAACCACTGTGCCACCAGGGAAGCCCACTACTGTTTTTAATAGTAACATATTCCTACTACTTGATTCTTTGTATTTTTAAATTTTTAATTTATTTTATTTTTGGATGAGTTGGGTCTTCATTGCGGAGCGTGGGCTTTCTCTAGCTGCGGCGAGCGGGGGCTACTCTTCGTTGCGGTGCACAGGCTTCTCATTGCAGTGGCTTCTCTTGTTGCGGAGCACAGGCTCTAGGCGTACAGGCTAGTAGTTGTGGCTCAGTAGTTGTGGCTCGTGGGCTCAGCAGTTGTGGCTCGTGGGCTCTAGAGCGCAGGCTCAGTAGCTGTGGCGCACGGGCTTAGTTGCTCTGCAGCACGTGGGATCTTCCTGGACCAGGGCTTGAACCCGTGTCCCCTGCATTTGCAGGTGGATTCTTAACCACTGTGCCACCAGGGAAGTCCCTTGATTCTTTCTCTGTTGCTGGCATCTGCATCTCTCTGTCACCCATGATGACAGTAGCCATTTCTGACGCCTCTTGTTTTTCTCACAGCCCATCTCCAGTCAATTACCAAATACTCCCGATTGCACTCCATCCCCTTTCCTTCCCATATTCAGACCTCTGCTGTCTTTCATCTTGGTGCGACAAGGACCTTCTGCTGGGTCTCCCAGCTTCTATGCTTTGCTCAGTGGATTCTTCCTCTGCGTAGGTACCAAAGTGATCTCTCTAAAACACGCACCTCGCCCCGGTCATCTCCAGGTCATACTTCTCCGTGGTTTCCCACCACCTGAAGGTATTTTCACGTGGCCTTTAATACCGGCTTCGACTGGCACCTTGTTTGTCTCTCCAGGCTCACCTCCGATTTCTACTCTTTTCCGTGTTCCAGGCTGTTTATTACCTTGACAACTTTCTCACAGCTTCCCCTCTGTTCTGAATGCCTGACAACACACGGGCTACGTGTGGCTGCCGTCTATTCGTTCCTTAAGCGTCTTCTCTTCTACAAAGCTACTCCTGCACACCTCCTCTTCTCCACTCCTTGAGGTTCTAGACTCCTGTAAGGTCCTCTCATAAACACCTCCCTGCACGTGTCTCCATTTACCCCATTTATTATAATTACCTGCTTGGAAGCCAGTCTCCGAGCTCTCTGAGGATACACTCATGCCTTTAAGACTGTGTGCAGTGCCTATTACATAATAAGTGCTCAGTAAAGGCTTGCTGCCTGGATGTTAATAGGATATTATATGAATATAAACCACCTAAACAGTGGTGATAAAACACGAGTTTCACCTTTCGGAGCCAGCAAAAGCTAATAACCCGAACCTAACAAAGTTAACGAGCGGATTAAATTAGTCTGGGTCAAACCAGCCTCCCTGAGGCTATTGGAGTCAGAAGCATGTGTGGGAGTGGCAGGTAGACAGGGAGAGCAGAGACGGAAAAGGCAGACGGGGGCCAGCTTGTCCTTACCAAAGGATTTAAACGGGAAGGGACACGGTAGGTTGGCATTGTACTCAGATTGCTCTGGTAGCAGTTTGGAAGATGAACCTAAAGGAGAAAGAGGACTTCCCTGGTGGTCCAGCAGTTAAGACTCCGTGCTTCCAATGCAGGGGCCATGGGTTCGATCCCTGGTCAGGGAACTAAGATCCTGCATGCCACGTGACCAAAAGAAAACTATATAAATAATGTAAAATAAATAAAGGGGAAAGACTAGGGGCAGACAGATCCATCGGGAGCTGGAAGCAGCATCAAAGTGAGCAATGGTGAACGCCATGATTAGAGGAGTGATGGTCCGGATGGGGTTGAGAAATATTTAGCGGTAAAAGTGATCATACTTCTTGACTGGAGAGATGCAGTATTTATTTATTTAGCTGTCTGTTTGGTCGTTTGTGTATTGTTTGTCTTCTGACTTATCAGTCGAGGAAACATTAGTTTCTACCATTCACGCGACCAAGACGCATCAGCCACTTGGGGATGGCTCAGTAACTCAGTAAGGGGCATCGACCCTCCCTTCCCCCCACCCCCACCCCTGCCCTCCTGGAGAGTTCGGATGCAACACATCACACAACTCCTCATTTGGGACAAAGTGAACATTGAAAGACGGAACCAACAGTGAGCATGCAAGTAATGACTCTCTGCCTACAGAAACTACCAGGATAACCAACTACACAAGGAATGACAGGTTATTGTTGGGTTTTGTTTAGGCGTTAACTTTAGAACAGTTTGCAACCCCAAGTCCCTTGCAAACTGGTGATCGCATTTCTTCCGTGGATCCCTGCGTGATGTACTTGAGATGTGGGGTGAGGATATAAGGAGCGTGGCCTGTGAAGAGCTGCCTCAGGTGCCGAGAACCACCACTTGCAAATCACTGCGCATGAGGTTAGGTTTCGGTTCCTAAATGGAACCTTCTTATATCCACTACATTTTCTTCATCATTTCTTTTCCTAGCATCCTAAACAGAGCTAGAACATTCTTCACAATAACACACCAATAAAGAAGGGAAGTCCCACTTTGGCATTTATTTTGAGGGTAACTAAAAACCTCTGACTCACAGTGTGTCACATAGAGGGCCGACGGGCTGTGGAATGAGGGTGTCACTACGTTTATTTTTGATGCCGCTTTTGCACTTCCATGAAAATGAATCAAAATGTTTTTGGACGTTGCCAGGTGTTATTAGTGCGGAAACACTAAAACAATAGGAGGTATATGAAGTAACAAAAAAGGACTATGGGACCAGCCCTGATCATAATCGAAATAATGGGAAATACAATGGAACAAATGAACTGAAAACACGGAAGATTCTCAACAGTATTTCAATTGAAAGAGGCAACTATTACATTTTCTAAAATGACGTGAGCTTTCCCTGACTCAGATCCTAATGCAAGCACAGCATTTTCCTCTTTGTATGTGTCGGAAAGCCAGCCCTTTTGAGAGTTAGAATAGCTTTCAAGACTCCTGATTTAAATTTCAAACTTTTGATCATAGCTGGGGAGCAAAGGTTTTCATATTGGAATTAGAAATTGAGTTCTTTAGCTCTACAGCAAGTGATAATATTAAGCAGTTTTGTATCCCCCATGCAAGCCAAGTTCCCCACTGTGCCTTCAGAGCCACAGTGAATCAACCGTGTTTGGATTCGCTTATCAGGAAGAGACATTTAGAAAGACAATGCACTTGTCCTGCAAGACTGAGAGGCCTGATGCTTTTAGATAGGCCTGTGGAGAGCTGCAAAATGGGCCCGAAAATCAGGCAGACACGGTCGCTTAACAAGCTCCAGTGTGCTCTGTGGGCTCTGCGAGGCTGCGGTGTCCTCCACGGGGCCGCTGATGGCAGCCATCGTAATTAGAGCGCATGACTCAAAAACACCAGGTGAAGATCTCGCCTCAGAAGAAAGAAAAGGCAGATGGAGGGAATTACCGTGCCCTCTGACTATTAAGGCTTTCATGTAGCTGGATCGCTGGCCTGCCCTGGCTGCATGCGTGTCTGTAGGGCAGTTGACAGAAGCCTAGCCCTTCCTCCAACAAACTTCAAAGTGGCAAAGGGAGCAGAAAATCTCTTCCTTGTCAATTCACCGGAAAAGCTCCGCCTTTCTGGCAACATTTGGTAAAACAGGTTAACGGTGTTGTCTTCAATTTATTTTTATTTTTATTTTTGGTGTGGGAAAGGACTTGGCGATCTTTTCACAAGAAGAAAACCTCTATAATCTTAAGAGACACGACCTTGAAAGAGATTTGCTGAACTTTAATACGACTGGATTTTTTCCAACCTGGATGGGCTCTTGATTTTAAAATCTGCCTAACAAAAGCTCTGCCAGGAAAGCTGTTATCATAAAGATGCTTCTCAATAGAGAGAACTGGGTTAATTGCAAGCTCTCCGGTAAAATAAAGGAGGGTTTTGAAAACAAGTACAAAATTAACAAAATGTAGCACATTGCTCTTAGGGAAAAAAACCATGAGAGAGAAACATTTGAAATGGCAAGATGTCTAACATAAATAGATGTTATAAAACTGGTTGGAAGAGGCTATAAGGGATTTCGGATTACTCATAAACAATTGTCCATCTGACCTTTATGTGAATACAAAAACCCATTAGCAACCAAATTTTCAAACATAATTGTAGACTAAAGTATACGCATTTTTCCCCTATCAATTTATGTTGGCGGGATCTAGTTTAATGATACAGTCTAGCCTTATTTATGTTTTTAAATCTTCTTTTCCACTGTATTGCTTTTGAGATTCAGTAAACATAATTCGCAGTGAAGAGCTGAACAGTAAACTGTGAATTTGCTGCGAGGATTCCCTTTTGGCACTACATGACTTCAATGGAAATTTAAGTTCAATTTTGGAACCAAAATAAAACCTTCAAAATACACGAGAATTTTTGTTTCCCTATTTATTAGTAGTGACACTGTTCTTCTTCTAACAAAAGGTCATCTTAAGGGTAGTCCCCTGACTTGCACAATTGTAAGAGAAAAATCACACCGTAGTGTTCTATGACTTACATGATCACATCATTTAATGTAAAACTGTGTGAATGATTTCAGATTATTTTGAAAGCATGACTTTATATGTGACTGTGTTGAATATACGTAAGCCAAAATGTAGTAGGCAACACTGCCCAGAAACACTGTTACCATCTAGACTAATCAAGATCTTTACGGAATCCATCTGAGAAATTGCAGAGGCAATTGCATTTCTGTCCACGTGTTCCAAGAGTGGCAGGCCCTGGAGGACACACGCCTCAACGTGGCCTAGTAAGTAAATGAATATTCTCGAGACTCCACAGAGCCGAGCAAACACACAACGCTGCCCGTCGCCTGCTTTTATTTCAGTACCAGTCAGACCAGACATTTCTCTGTCTGATCTGAGCTTCATTTGGAAGCAATTAACTCTTTTATATTAGATATAATAAGGGTCTCTAGTGCATGGACCACACTGGCCTGCATCAGCTGTTTAAGGCTTAATGGAGTAAAATTGCATTCACACTCAATGTAGCTCCAAAAGATAACCAATTCCTATTGATCAATGGCGTTTCCTCTCTCATCTCTTGAAGTGTATCAGGCAGGCAAAGAGAGCTGGGGGTAAAACGCAGGCCAAAATTACTAACCACTCTTACTTTTATTTTACGTTCTTAAAGTATATTCAGTGATTTCTAAAAAATCAAAGCAATTGATAATCGGAATCAGCATAGGTTCCCCCAACATAATCATGGAGATCCTAACGGTAGAAACTTGTCAATGTGAAAAATCAAGGTATCCGGCAAAGCCTAGCAAAATCATCTTGGTGACAACACGGAGGAAATGTAGTTGGGCAAAGAAATGGTGAAGGTGAATTCGGAATCGTGCCAGTGACCAAACTCCAAACCAGGTTTAGTGACTGTTCAGTACATCCACTTATGGGGAGGAGTCCACAGCCGATTCATGTCCTCTGTCTTCAGCCCTTCCTGTTTGAGGGTTTATCAAAAATTTGGTAGAAAACATAGTTGGTATCACGCTTATTCAATATCCCTCAACCACAGAAACAACTGTCTATGGTAAGCAGGGGAAAACTGTTCCAGAAAATAATTTAACAAGAGTTTTTGTAGAGGAAAACTCAAAGGTTTAAGAAAATGTTATGTTTAACATAATCAGGGTGACGGGCTGCCACAGAAGCTCACGTGACCTTCACTGTCCTGACTGAAGCTCAATGTCAAGAGCGAGGAAAGCCACGGTCCTCCGTGGTGAAGCCAACCCTCTGCCCCGTCTCCTCCCACAGCTGACAGGGCTTAGTCCAGAGGATGGAGGGACAGGTGGGGCTTATGACCTCAGCTGAAGGACTTGAAGATTTTTAGCACATAGTAGGTGACTATAAACAAAATCACAGGGACGCTTTGAGACTAAAATCAACAAGTTAGAGTTAAGTGGAGGCAGATTTGGGTTTAACTGAGATAATTTTTTTTTTTCTTTTTTTTTGGCCGTATGCGGGCCTCTCACTGTTGTGGGCTCTCCCGTTGCGGAGCACAGGCTCCGGACGCGCAGGCTCGGCGGGCATGGCTCACGGGCCCAACTGCTCCGTGGCATCTTCCCGGACCGGGGCACAAACCCGCGTCCCCCTCATCAGCAGGTGGACTCTCAACCACTGCGCCACCAGGGAAGCCCTGAGATAATTTTTTAAGAATCAGAATTGTCCTAAATCCTCATGAACCACTGAGATTCACGCCAAGGAAAGAGAGGCTCGTTGACAATGTATTTGTTGAGGATACAGCAGAGGAGATTCAATCTGGGCCTTGGCTAGGACACACCCCAAATGCCCCTTAAAATGGAACATTATAGTTATCATCCAGTGTCATGATTCTTCAAAGTACTTTGAAAAGTTAAAGAGGTAGCAGTTATAATCAAGATTTAAATGATAGAAATAAAATCTACTAGAAACCATTCACTAATATTAACACAAGACTTCACTTTACCAATGCAGAGACCATGCTTCATGGTCTCAGCTAAGTATAAATCACTAATTCATTCAGTCCTGGTAGGATGGAGAGATGAGCAGTTCCAGGTTAAGAGATCTAATCCCAACAGTCTAAAACCCTGTGACCTAGAGGAGGAGGTAGTTTCCATTTGTGAGGGCTCTCATACAGAATTTAGGTATGAGAAGGGTGGACCAGATGGCCTTTAAGATAGATTTCAACTCTCATTTCTATAAATTTATAAATAGGCCTGTCCTAAGTGATAGCTGAACTCTTGATATCCACTGTAGCAAATGACTAATAGGATTCTGGGATGTAGAAACAGGAGCATGTTCTGCAAAGCAGCGGCTTTCACTGTACTGTTACTGGTTATGTCCTTAAGAGTTCCATGATTGACCTGGAACAACACTAAGTAAAGTGAAGTACATAATTTTGAAGCTATCTGATGTCGAAGCGAAACAAGGAAATACTTTTGGGCTAAGGAGTTTCTGAGGAAAGGCTGAGGAGCTGAGATTTAACCTGAAGAAGCAAAGTCTGGGTGAGTGCTTTACGACAATAATCGGGTGCTCCCCGTAAATCATGTGGGTGCTGGTGAGCAGATGTTTTCCGTGTTGGATGAGAGCAGAACAAAAGGAAAGGATTTAGAGTAAAGTGGAAGCAATTTCTTTTTGGACGCCCTGTGTCCCTAAGTGTCTTTGAGATAATGAAATATGTTACCAGGGAATGTTCACTAATCTACTTATCGTAGGTTTTAAGAAAAATTGCAGGGCATTCTGTGCCAGATGTAAGTGCAGTGCTAGGTGACCTCATGATACTTTCTACTGTATTAATGTATAATAAGGTGAAAAAAAATGTGTATATAATAAGGTGAAAACTCCAGATGACATCCGGAGTCCAAAGGAGGTCCGTCTTGAAAAATAACCAAGGTTCACGGTACACTGGCTAACGCTGCTGTCATTCCATTTGGTTTTTCAAAAATATATTCTTCAGGACATTCGTTGGCTAATTCTAGTATCTGAGAAATGAGTTGCTCTCCTAAACGTCAGAACTGAGTATATTTTCACTGAGGTTGAAAACCCAGGAATTACAGGGATAAAATTCCTCAATGAATTTATACTGCATGACTTTGCTTCTGCATGAACTTACACACTAAGAACTTCTTGAAAATTATGTCCTTCTCCTCACATATTGAGGAAAGGAACTAGAGTGATATCACTTCTTTTTCTCCTATTAGCTCTTATGGTTTAACAAAGGTTTTCTGTTTTTAAAATTATTATTTAGTATAATCATATCATAAATTACTTTCTTTGCATAATACCTGCAGCCCAGTAGGCATTATGCCATTTACTTAATTAATGTGATCTTAAAGAAAACTCAGTGCCTATGTAAAAAGGTCCACTACGTTTGAATGTCGGGTATCCTTCCCTGTCTTAAACAACACAGAGAAATTGTTTCAGAACCATGTTTTGGGCGGAACGGATGTTTGGGGCAGGAACAGGTTTTGACTAAGGCCAGTGAAGCAGCTCTCCAAATTGAGAGAACAGTTTGGTAGCGATTCTCCCTGCTGTGCACCGAAGTTTTGCCTTGAAAATGGGATCCTTGAGATCGGCAGCTTGGGTGCGGCCGGGAACTTATTAGAAATGCAGAATCTCAGACCCACTGAAATAAAATCCACATTTAAAAAGGCCACCCGGTTGACTGGTTTGCACATTTAAGTTTTAAAAGGGTTATGATAAAAGATTCTTGGGAGCGGAAGAGGGTTGTTTCCCAAAGAAGAGCAGAGACGCAGTGTGCCTCTACTGGGCATCTCTGGGGAGGAGAATGCAGGCTGTATTTATCCACATGAGGCACTGATACCTTCCCATCATTGACACTGGTCCCCTCCGATAGTGAATCTCACGTGAGAGCGTCTATTGTACTTAGGCTACACCTTGACCAAGTTCGCTTGTCTTCACTTCCTGGGAATCACTGGCCTTTAGAATATAGTCCAAATTACGTATGATATATAACATTTAGTGATTACTTTTCCAGTTGCATCACCTATCACATTTTGACTATCTTCTTTTCACCCATACACCCTCACTCTTACAAGATGACTCGACATTTTCTGCATTTCTCATCTATGTGCCTGTCTCATGTCTCTTCTCAGCGTGGAACCTCTTTCTTCCTCTCTGTTTCTGTAGAAATTCTTCACATCTTTAAAGCCACACGTTAAAGCTGATTTGCCACCACAGAGCTCTTCCTAATGAGAACTGGTCGCAACCTACCAGGCATGCCCCTAACATACCGCTCTCTACCTGTGCAGTGCGTAAGAGCTGTGAAGCTCCAGGCACCTGGATCGAGCCCTTACTCCTTCCTTACTGGTTCTTTGATGTTGGCCAAGATTCTTAACTGGATCCTTAGTTTCATCGTCTGTTAAACAGTGATAACAATACTATCTTCTTCATAGGATTACCATGAAGATGAAAAGAAATAATGCTTTTAAACTGTTGATACAGCGCTTGGGAAATAGTAAGTTCTTAACAGGTAGTTTCTATTAATTGTAATAAGCATAGTCTCAAAAGGCAATGCGCTGACATACAGTCAGAGAGTGTTTCCGGGGATATGTGTGTGTCTTTTCTATGACACTAGATTATATATTTCTTGAATGCAATGATGAGAACATATCCTTCTTTGTACTTCCTCATCCTTAAGATAGTTCTGGCAAGTGTTAGTCTTACCACAGTTAATTGCATCAAATCACAATTTGTTTTTCAATCATAATTAAGCCAACTTTTTTGTTTTTGAAAATATTATGAATAGTCACCACTCTCCGTAAATTATTTTTTAATTTACGTAACCTCTCAACCTTCTCGTCTACATGGGAATTTTTAAAACCTTTCCTCAAAAATCTTTTCTCTAAATAGCAAAATCATGCATATGACTCTTCCCTCCAAGATCTTCCGAAACCCTCAAGTTGCATATCCAAGAATTAGATTTTATCTAATCTCACTCTCTTTGGGCGCTGCCACTAAGGGGTCCAATGTGTCTCATGGCTAATTAATGCGACTGCATTTTCGTTTCCCAAAATTGTAGCATGTTGCTGACGCACAAATAGACGGCACGTTTTCCCTTAACTTTAGGCTCTATAAATTTAATAGATATTGGCTAGCTCAAGAATTATGAATAAACTCTTCCAGAAATGGGTATAGTAGATGACTAAATAAGAACCAGAAATGCACACCTCCTCCCATAAATTATGTGACTAATAGTACATGTTGACTGTATTTCATTGCCCAAAACCACTGATAATTGAAATAAAGTCTAATGAATTAGATATTAGAGGCCATACAGAAATGATTTGAGCCAATTCAACGATTTTTCTTTTCTTTTTTTTTTTTTTTTTTTTTGCGGTACGCGGGCCTCTCACTGTTGTGGCCTCTCCCGCTGCGGAGCAGAGGCTCCGGACGCGCAGGCTCAGCGGCCATGGCTCACGGGCCCAGCCGCTCCGCGGCATGTGGGATCTTCCCAGACCGGGGCACGAACCCGTGTCCCCTGCATCGGCAGGCAGACTCTCAACCACTGCGCCACCAGGGAAGCCCCGATATTTAACATTTTAATCCGTGGAAGAATTATTAGATTTTAGGCTCAGAAAATGTTTTAATAATAATTACAGATAATGTTCATTAAATGCTAAAGAGCCTAAATGTTTAGCCCTATGAGGGAGAAGCTATCACTATAATTTCCATTTTTCAGATGATAACACTGAGGTTTAGAGAGGTAAAGAAAGTGCCCATGGTTACATACATAGGAAGTGGCTTAGCCAGGATAAAACCTAGATGGTGTGAGTCTAAAGTCTAAATTTGAAATACAATAATCTCTCCTTTGTATGTGAAAACTGAAACCCAAAGTATTTAATACCCAAGTTTATATAATTTGTTAGTGACGGACTAAAGCTTAATTTAAGTCCTGTGACTACCAGCCCTAGGCTTTTTCCAGGAGATTCTTCACAAGAGTTGAGTTAGATTGTTTGCATTATTGTCTTTTAAAGATAATGAGTGAAAAGCTGTGACTTAAATGAACTCCTCAAGCTGGTGGCTATTCTATAAAATACAAACCATTATCAATTTCATAATGAAATCCATATATCAAAGCGCTTAGTTAAGTACCCCTTGTTAAAATAGGAAAAAAGCACTTGAGAAACATGAACTAAGTTATAATGAAGGTCATTTTCTCGAAAGCTTTCAAATATTCACAACGAAACAAAATTTCTAAGCCATGATTTTCAAAAAGGAAGGAAATGGAAACAAAGTACATGAGAGAGATGGCAAGATGGGTCTCGTCTTCTTCAGACATTGTATGTTTTCATGTTGTTCTTATATTTTAATTGCCTATAAGACTGTGGAAACATCTATGCCCATAAATATTTTATGTCTCCTGCTATCACATCATAATAAATCATTTGATGTTTGTGTCTTTGATAGGAATGTTGCCACTGTAATAAAAGCATTCTTATATCTTTTGGTTTGATGGAAAAAGGCATGGTATTTTGTAATATAAATTGCTAGTGATCTTCTAGTATAGTATAATGATAATGAGGTAAAAAACCTGAAAACTCCATGGGAAATATGACAGTTAATTTATCTAGAGTTTTGATTCATCCAGAAAGTCTTCCTTACTGCTAAATAATACAATTTTGCCTTTAAAGCATTAGAAATATTTTTCTATTAAAACTTATGAATAAAGAGTCTGAATGTCTTAGACAGGATTGTTTTAACAAATAATTATTAAAATAAAATCGTGAAGCACACTTTCTCATCCTCGGTACTACTGACGTTCTGGGCTGGAAAATTTATTGTTGTGAGGAGCTGTTTGTGAATTTTGGATTTTAGCATCATCTCTGGTCTTTTCTCACTAGAATCAGGACAACACCGAATACCACTCCCCCATTTGTGACAACAACAAAAAAATGTCTCCAAGCATTGGGAGTATCCCCTGGGGCACAAAATTACCCCTTTTGGGAGCTACTACTTTAAAGTAATTGTACTTTATGTTCTTTATCAAAGACTCTGATAAATGATCTTCAGATTGAATAGTTTTTGATATTCAAGACTGCATGTCAATAGAACAAAGTTTAAATTATCTTTTCTGGTGTTTTCAGTTGAATAAACATTTCTCATCTGTATTTAGGCTGAAACTGTTATTTGTCAGTATGCATTAATTTACATTTATAATCTGTACACATACAGATTTTTAAGTCTAAGGATACGTAATCATTCTCATGGATGTCCTTCATATGCAATTATTTCTCTTAATCTCCCTAACTAGTTCAATATGATTTTCTACTCATTTAAGTTAATAGACTACATAAAAATAAGTCTTGAAAGTAAGCAGTTTTGGAAGTATCCAAAAATCCTAATTCCCTTGAAAAGTGAACGCCTAGCCCAGTGTCTCTCAAAATTATAGTCCATGGATCCCCCCATCCCAGAATTTCCGGAGGTGCTTGTTAATGTTATAGATAATTGGTCCCCTCCCCAGACCTACTGAGCGGCGCTCTGCGGAATAGGATCCATTGTTCCATAGCTTAATAAGCCCCGCTCAGCAGTCATCTATAGAGGCCGCAGAACTTCTGAAATTATTCATTCATTCTGAAATGTTATAACTTATCTATTCTTTTCGGACCCAGTTTGATTCTAACTTATATATTGTAACCTCTTTATACTGACTGACAATAAATGCTCAAGATCTTTCTTGAAATTACCAAAGTTTAAGACAGATGTCCCTTACTAAGGCTGCTCCTTCGTCAGGTAACATTTGCTCTACTAAAAGACCCTACTGATCTGCGTAAACCCACCAACGAACAATAACTTAGTTGTCTGTCTATGAAAACCTATGCAGTTGATTTACATTAAGCCACTAATTACCCTTTATTTAAAAATAATCATTTGAAAATTTAAAGAATAAGAATGCAAAGGTCCAACACCGGTGGTTTCTCTTTCCACGTCACTTTTCCAATTTTAAGGTATTTCAAATAACCACTCACCAAACTTGGCCTTGCTAACTATAATTTTGTGTTTTTATAAAAATATTTTAAAATACAGACTATTTTAATGCATGAGTGTTTCCATTCATCTGTCTAAGCAAAAGAACAAGACAACAATTACTGCCTTACACCCAAACCCAAGAACTTACAGGTGTCTCTGTGGAAGAGCAAGACCCTTTCATTTTTTTCTTATTCTAACTCAAATTTGTAAAAATGTACTATTAAGGACCACATTACTTCGGAAAAATTCCAGGTAGTGCCATAGTCTTTTTGCTAAGACTGGTGAAAATTATAAAAGGGAGACAATAAATTTTAATCTGGTAAGAACAGGCACAAAACTAAAGTAAAAAATACATATAAACTATACATGTCAGAATATACAATGCTTTGGGCTTCCCTGGTGGCGCAGTGGTTAAGAATCCACCTGCCAATGCAGGGGACACAGGTTCGAGCCCTGGTCCGGGAACATCCCACATGCCGCGGAGCAACTAAGCCCGTGCACCGCAACTACTGAGCCTGCGCTCTAGAGCCCACGAGCCACAACTAGTGAGCCCACGTGCCACGACTACTGAAGTCTATGCGCCTAGAGCCCACGCTCCACAACGAGAGAAGCCACCGCAATGAGAAGCCCGCGCACCACAATGAAGAGTAGCCCCTGCTCGCTGCAACTAGAGAAAAGCCCGCGCACAGCAATGAAGACCCAATGCAGCCAAAAATAAATAAATAAGTAGATAGATAAATAGATAAATTAAAAAAAAAGAATATACAATGCTTCAACACTATTTTCCACCTATGTTTCCATACTCATTTTAGTCTTATTTCTACAATATGTTAAATATTCACCATCATTTTTTGTTGTTGTTGTTGACATTTCCTCAGTTACACCTTGATTATAGGAAACTGATCTTCTAGTAGATCAGTAAGGAAGGCTTTCTGAGTACAGTATTCTCCAAAGTCTTATACATTTAAGACTGTTTTTCTATATCTTAATAATTGAAGATTTTTTTCTACATATAAAATACTTTTTCTTTGAGTTACTTAAAAACGTTGCGCTCGAGAAATGCAGTGCTATCTGAATATTTGTTATTTGTATCCCTATAAATAATCTGATCTTTGTTCCTGGAGGCTCTGAGGATTTTGTCTTTGTTTTTGTCTTCAAAGTCTAGAATACCAGAATATATCTCCGGGTTGATTGTTTCACGGCAATTTCCCCAGGTATCTGGTGAGCCCTTTCAATATAGTAGGGTTCAGGTTTCTTTAATTTCCAGGAAAGTTTTAAATATTAGCTCTATTCCACTGTTTTCTTTTTCTCATTCAGGTCCTCCAATTACATGCATACTGGACATTTTTGCCTACCTTGCATTTCAGTCACTTTCTCTCTGACTCTTTTTTTGCCTCCTTATTTCAACTTCACTCTGTTGGTTTCTTTCCTGCCTTCCTTTCATGTCCTTTATTAGATTTTCATTTGAATATATTCTTCCTTAGGACCTAGTAAATGATTCCTTATTTCTAAGATGGGTTTGCTTTTCTTTTCAATGTTTCCTAAATTTAATCAACTTTCATTGCAGTTTTTACCATTTCTGGTATGAATTTTTGAATTTCTGATTCTGCTTTTTAAAATATCCCTAAATTCTTGTTTGATGAGCCTAAATGTAAACGGGAAAGTGGTGTCAATAATTCTCCTCTGCTTTGTGGTTATGTTCCATCAGCCAAAATGTTTTGAGTCACATTATCTACTTTCTCCTGTAAGTAGCTGTGTAGAGAGTTTCACCTCTTTTTTTGTATACGTAGGTATCTCACGGCAGGGTTCCTAGCTCAAGATCACCCTCTCTGTCAGCTTTGTGTTTCTTTGGTTTGTCTTTTAATGCATGTTTCTGAGGAACTGGTATTTCCCCTCTGACCATCTTCCTGGCTTCACTCCCATTCTTCCGAGGGGTCCTACATGTACTTTTATTTCTCTCCTTGTCTCTCAGAAGAAATATGTCTTCAAGCCTGCCACCTCTGCTCACTGTCAAGCATCTTCTCTACAACTGCTGCTGTGAACCACCAAGTTCCGGACCCGTGTTTACTATTTTGGCAACTAGTAATGGACTTTCTGGAGGGTGGTTTTGTCTGTGCTCTCTCTCTTTCCAGTGGAGTTTCTTCAGCTCTGTCTCCCCCATTCTCTGCACCCACCAGCTTGTAGCAACGGCAGGAGCTCTGTGAGAATCTGATGCTTCCTTCTGCCTGTCTCTCAGGAATGCAGGCGTGGGTAAACTGTTGTTTTATTTGCTCTCCTTTATGTTTTTTCTGAAAGAGGGTTTATGGATATCCAGACAGCTCGTCAGTCCTTCAGTGGGTCAGAGTTTTATAATGAGGAAGTAGTACATCTCTGAGCCCAGGCATGGTGGTGCGTCTGGTAGTCAAAATGAGGGGTCCCGACACAGAGAGAAACTTAAGGGAACCAGTTGATGCACTCTGGCCTTCCACCAGGACTATTTCCCAAACTACTTTCTGATATAAACTAGGCGGATCATGTCCTTATTTCAGAAGGAGAACTACCCTTTAACAGTCTTCTTGTTCTCGTCTTCCTCCTGGGGATCCACTTTGATTCAGTTATCCACATAATTTAACATTTTATAAATCTCCAACCCAGATATGTATGCTAAATGACAATAGTCCCTCTTCTACCCTGGATCTTTAATTTACGGCAAATGATAACAGAGCCAACGGTATATATTTTTTCTAAACCCTCTTCCTCTAAGACTGCAGCTGTACTTCATTTTGGCAGAGACGTTTGGGGGTTTAATCCAAACGTGACTTTATGTCCTGTGCAATACGCGAGTATATCTACCATGTCTCGTGATGTATTTATCAATTCTCACTGATGAGTTAAGGAAAGCTTGACAGCATGATTTGCCTTGAGAGTAGCTACATTTTTTTTCCCCAAAATCATTTGGGGAAAAAACAGTTTGCTTCTTCTTGAATCAACATTCGTTAAGTCACCTTAAATAATGTTATTCTACTGATATATGTAGCAACCTATTGAATTTTTCATTCACAGAGTCAGAGCTTCATGAAGGGTGGCTCTAGGAATCATTTATATCAATGTGGTAATTTTCTCAGTGCTTAGTTTTCTTTCTGATGAGCAAGAAATAAATGATTTTTATGAAGTAAGAAACAATCCTATCTTTTCATCATCATACTTAAAGGATTTCACATCACAGATCCTGCTCTCTATGTTTAAACGTGTCTACTTTACACAGAATACATAATAAACGTTTCCCAAGAGATCAGCCCTCACAACCAAATAAAAATGATCTGTGCAGAGTGTTACACAACAAAATAAACATTTATCGAAAATACCCCATAACACTCAGGCACATTTTTCTGAATCAAATAGTGCTGAATAAACTTGGAAGTTGCTAATTCTGTTTTCCCTTAAAAAGAATGACCCATGTAAATTTAAATTGGCAAATCCTTCTTAAGAGGAGAGATGATTCTGGATCATGTCCAAAGTCACATATTTGCACTCATTCTCTAATAACTCATAAAGATTTTAGATAAACAAACATAAAATAACCTTCTGCTCATGGAATAGTTGCTGAAAAATAATTCTTACCATTATGTGGAGAAGGTGAATAAATGACAGTGGATTTACCAACCACATTACCCATCAGATGACCAGATAAAATACGGACTCTAAAAGAATTACTCAAAGCTTAGACATTCTGAAATTAGCGGTCCTTTCTAGTTGTCCTTAAATGAAACCATTGAAAATTGCTATTGCTTACGATTCCATGATAAGCTATTCTGTGTCACAAAATTATATATTTTTAAAAGGAAGTAACATGCAAGTAAGTGGAAGCACATAAGTCTAGGAAAAGTATAAAACGGCCTCCAGAGATGTACTCATTTTACAGTTTGCCAACCATTAAGGAACAAACCTTTCTTTTCATGTATCTCCTTCTCAGTGTATGTTTTATAATTATTAGGACCTTTTAAATTTGTTAGTATAACATGTATTTTTTTCTTTTGTAAAAAAAAGACATGACAAATGAAACCTTAATTTGAATTTTCCACTTGAAAAATCTTTCTTTTGGAGGAGCAGAATGTTATAATATAACCTTGAGTCAAATCAGAATTGTTCCACTACATGTATACTGTTCTATAAGCAAGGAAAAAGAATAATAACAATTATTCATTTATATTTTTCAGTGGGACAAATCAGCTCTAGGCAACAAATGCTGGCTTTATAGAAAGTCATAATCAAAATGATCTATAACAGTTCTGCCAGTGTGTATGTCAACGTACTCTCTGAGTTCACGCATGTTTCCACAAGTTAATAAGAGCCCAAATTAAGGTTCCCACATTAAAGATCCCTAGAATAGACAATAACCTGATTTTGCCAAATAATTTTGACTCTGGTTTCGAGTGAACTTGAGTCAGTGCTAAATGGGATGTTAATCATCTAGGAAGGGGTTGTCAAGCGTTTTCTGTACAAAGCCAGATTGTAAATCTTTTAGGTTTGCAGAGCATACACTGTCTGTTTTAACTCCTCAACTCTGAAGGTGTAGCAAACAGAGCAGACGCAGACCATGTGAGCAACAGATGCAGCTGCATTCCAGTAAAACTTTAGGGACAATGAAATATGAATTTTGTGTAATTTTCACGTCACAAATTCTATTTCTCTTGAGTTTTTTCAATCATATAAAAATGTAGAAACAATTCTTAGCTCATGGGCTATGTAAAAACAGGCAAGGGGCAGATGTGGCTGGGAGGTTGTAGTTTGCTGACTCCTTATCTAGGAAATTATACTAATTATTTTATGAGCATTTGAAAAGTATTATATTGATTATTATGGTGATGAAGAGGGAGATGATTAACATGATGATGGTGATAACGAATAAGAGAATAACTGGCGTGAACACTAGAATCGACCCAGTGCATTCACCATTTACAACACCAAGTTCAAGTTTCTTGACTTCATGCTACAAGTCCTTTAATAGACTTTTCTTATTCTTTGTTATGGTACTTTGATTCTCCATAGAAGTCCACCTTTTCCTCAGAGAAAAGAGGACATTTACTATTTTCATGTCAAACAGAAACAGTCACCGTCACTCATGGTCATCCTCCTCCATTCACTCGCCAAGATATCGCGACAGAAATTACTTTGTCATATTTGTTCCACAAGTTTTCAATCATATCTTTTCCATCCTATGAATTATTTTCCACTCAAAGTTGAATACTAATTGCTAATAAATATAATTAATTCCATTTTATAAGCTACCACTGTCTCTTATATATATATATATATAATATATATACATCTATATGGTAAGGCAGCGCCATCTGTGACTATACCTGGAATTCCTGCTAGTAATAGCACCTTCCCTACTTCGATTCAAACACAGCCAGAGAACTCAAAACTATCGAAGAATTTGGCACCATGTCCAGCCATGTCTGTTCTCCAGCTGCTTTCCTTTACTGGTAATTGATTCAGTTTGCAAAAGTCACTGGTAAAGAAAAAGTCTTGATGGTGGGGTGAAAATCCAGATCATTTTCGAGCAGCAGCCTGGCAGTTTTGGTGCCGCGGAAAACGACAGCATCAAAAGGCTTCGTGTCCCTCCTTGTTCCTCACCTCAGAATCGGGGCAGCTGGACTTCAGCTCCCATTAAACTCTTAGCACCGTCATTAGCTGGATCTAAAATAAAGCTGACCTGCCTGCCTAAGGCAAAACAGTCATCCCAAATCAACAGCCACTAGGATGGAGTCTGCAAACCATGGCAGATTTGACTCGGGCTGACCTCTCCCCTGATGGGGAGAACGATGCATTAAACATCAACGCCCCGAGAAACAATCTGGAGTATGGACAGGAGGAGAGGGAGGAAATCCAGGTGGTGTGGAAATGAAGGCACGTACACTCTAGACCCTTCGCATCATTCATACATTCAACTAGCGTCTTGTGCTGTAATACGCACAGCAGTGAAGGAGAGAGTGTTCAGGATCACAAAGTCTGGTTCTGCTACTAACCACCCATTAGACCAGAAGACATTTCACCTTTCACATCACTTCAGAATGACCTGGGAGGCCTTTTCAAACTGTGTGCTCTCACAGGATTGTGAGAAAAACTTCATCGTGAACTCTGATCCTAACTGGCGGGGCCTGTATGCCTCATGTGTGCTGGGAAACAAGAATTTCTTATGAGAATTTATCATCCAATGATCCCAAGCAGACCAACAAAGTGGTCACTAGGACTTGTCTGTTAACAATGAAAAAAAAGATACTATTATGAAGGATCATAATATCCTAGAAGTATTTTCTTGAATTGATATTTAAGGTGATGGATGACATATTCCAAACGTCACAAATACAATGGACGGTTAAATTCATGGTTTACATATAAACCCTATGTGCTAGAGAATCTACTAGGCATTTGGAAATAGACGATCCCTAACCTTCCCCCAAACCTAGAAACACAGCATGTATACCCATGCTTAGGGATACTTGACAGGAAGCAGCATGTAAGTGAAAATATCTTAATAAATCATATATAGGCTGTGAGGATTTTCGCACATGACTGTGAGTGAAAGAGTTTCGTATTAAAAAACAGTTTTTAGACATGATCTTAGGATTACATATACATTTTCAGATACATAAATTTAGTGGAATGTGGTTGTGAGAAGAAGGCTACTTTAAAATCAGGCTTCCAAATGATCATTTTTTTTCTAGTAATCCATTATTAATGATAAAGACTTCAGAAAATATATTTCTCCGTTTTTTTCAGAGTAAACTGTGGCATACAAATTACCAGTGACTCTCCCATCATACGGGAAGCAAGCGACCTAACAGCCCATGCGAGGCTGCACATTCGTTTATGCTGGACCTCCTCCCTAAACGTCACGACTCCAACCTGCCGCTTACTCTATATGGCAGTTATGAGAGATGACTCATCTCCCTGTATGAACACATTCTTTATTTCAGCCGTCGATAACCATGACAATTATAATACACTGTGAGACTGCTAACAATGAGGTTTTCTCCCTGCTAGCTTAGTATAATTGAGAGTAAAAACAAGAAGATCAATAAAACTGTGAACTCCTGTCTTGACTAAGCAACTGACAATACAGCGATGTTTAGAGGGACTTGGTTAAATTATGAACAACTAAATTAATTATGAATGATACTTCACAGAGCAGAATTGCCTAAACATTCAGTGCGTGCGTATTTATACATGTATACTTACCTATCTATCTATATACACATATATATATATATATATTTACATATAGGAATATAATGAAAGAAAGTACCATGGAAGAAAAAAATTGAAGAATGTGTAATAATCCACTTGGGTCAAAACTTCTGGTAAAGAGGTAGAAAAATGTCAGACAAGACATATGGTGGATAATCCCGGGCTGGCAAATCATAAAAAATAACAGCTCATTGGTCAAATTTGCCACGTGCTACTCACCATCAAACTTCTGGGCAGTGACTACAAAGCCCTACCTCCTCCCTTGAAGCTATAAAAGGACTTCTGGAACTGGACTGATTAAAATGTTTAGGCCTCACATCCCACTATCATAACCACAATGGGTCCAACTTAGGAGAAATTAAACTACAGATAATATATACTTACAAAGGTATAGCATTAATTCTGTGTTAACAGTGGGAAATTATCCAATTGCTGTCTATTAAATTCAACATAGGTATACCTGAGTGACTAGATTAGTACAAATAAAGGGAATTAGGGAGAATATTTAGACATTTTATTAGCAATTTAAAAACAACAGAGTGCTGAGTGGAGAGTGTCATGTATTAAGAAGAATAATTATGGCATATTTAATTGCTAACTTATTTTTAATCTTAGTTTGGGGATCCTCTTTTTGATCCAGGAATTAATTACAGTAGCTTTTCAAGTGTACAGGTAGAGAGTTTTGGGGGGAAGAAGGGGAGATCTTTTGTTGGTGACTTTTGGTTTTGCTGAATAATGGTGAGAAAATATTGTCTGTAAACCTCTATGTTGTGGAGTTTGTTAAAGTCTGTCTTGACCAATTCACGAGTAGTTTTACATTTTTTTCATGGAATAAGAGAAAAACATATTCTCTGTAGGCTGTATGATGTCTAAGAGTCTTAAGACCATAGGCCCTAGAGTCAGACCAGCTGGGTTAAGTCCTGCTCTGTTATTCTTTGCTATGTGGACCTAAACAAGTTACCTGTCCAACTGGTGCCTCCGTTTCCTCATCGGTAAAAGACTGTTACGAGGATTACATGAATTAATATGTCAAACCCTGGAACAGTACCTAGCGCGTAGAAAACATGCTATGATTGTTTATTAAACACCTGTCATTTTATCCATGTACTATCTATCTACCCCCCCCCACACACACACCCCTGCTGACTGTACTGTTATTACACTACACAGATCCTTGCCTTTTTGCACTCTACTTAATTACAACTCCGTCAGAATTGTACACATCAAGTCTCCATTATCACTTGGTTTTATCCAATTGTACTTCTGGGAGAGTTTGCATTATGCGTTCCACAGCTATGTCGCTTGGGACGAAAATGTTTACAATTCTTCACCTTCCTGTGAATAGAAAGTTTTCTGCTTCCATAACACCCCTTTTGTTCTGTTTCATGATCATAGCCCTGAATTCCACTTCAGATGATATTGATAAGGCAACTCCAACTTTCTCTTTGTTTTACATTTACCGGGCCCATCTTATGACTATATTTTCAAACACTAAAAAAATTATTTTAGATGTGCTCTTTACAAGCAGTTGGACTTTGCCTCTCATCCCCAAATCCAAAAGTCTCTGGCTTTCTGTTGGGACACTAACAGTCACATTTATTACCACACAACTGATCTGATTCCATTCCTTCCTTGAATAAACTATTAACTACTATTACACATTACTTGGTTTTCTCATTTTCTTACTCTTACTTTTGCTGGGTTCATCAACTTTCTTTTAATTTATTTTGTATTCTCCACCCTCCTCCCCCAAGAAATGAAAATTCTACAAGGCAACTCAATATGCAGTGAATTTTAAATGGTTAAACTGTATTTCGAATATTTAAACGCTGCTGGTAGAATATTTTATATGAAAGAATGAAAAGTAAACAATTTTTGCAAGTTTTGAGTTTTTCTTCAACAATGGAGTCAGTATTGATTTTTAATGTGTTTCCTAAAATAGATATTTGGTAGAAAACATAGTTGGTTGTTTAAAATTTTACTTCTTTGAGAGTGGAATTCCAGAAAGGGGTGTTTTTTTTTCCACAAACCACTAAAAACAAGAGGAAACAGAACCTTATGTCCTTAAATGCAGTCTCTCTCTGAGACCAGAGCTAGGTGCTAGCTTTGAATGATTTTTTCTGACTAACGACATCAGACGAGGCCGGCTAGCTGTCGAATACTTACAAGCCTGCACTTAGCTCAAAGTTGGGCATGCAAACATTGTAGCGGCTCTTTTATTTATTAATCTATTCTGTTCCATAAGGTGCAATTATCCAGTAAACACACCATTTTAACACAGCTTAAAAAGCTAATTAGGATATGGGCCCTCTGGAAAACCTCACACATTTTGGTCCTTCCAGTGATTCTAGGAGATTACTGCTCTCTAAAAGTTCCCAGGCTGAGGAAATGGAAATCTTTCCAAAAATTCATAAATGACTCTGATCTGCATTCCCTCTTCACATTATCTGTAGACTGTGTGATTTTAAAATTAAATACATTTAAGAAGTGAGGTACATTAATGGTTAGAGATCCTTGTTAAGCTAGGAAGGCTCCTGCCCCCGCCTGAAACATGTACAGAAATTCTTAGAATGTCCTCACACTGCTGGGTCCTCTGTTTCTTTAATCCAATATATGTCCCCCAAGGAGCCCATTGAGAGGTAAATGAATGGAACAGATTCTCACTAGGCATTTTTATTCGAGTCCATCTATTGTCAGTTCTGGAGAACACTTGAGAAGTGAGCTGGAAACGGTAGCAAAAACGGTAGTGAGCTGTCAGTGGTACAGTTCGTCCTTGTTTCACTGAAAAAAGGCACACTGTCCCAATAAACAGCATTTCTTCCTTTCCTATGTGTGGGCTTTCCTATGTGTGGGCTCCAGCTTAGGGCTGGAGAAGGGGAGGTGTCACTGGTCGTAATTGTAGGACACATAAATAATAATAGTAGCTTGCAAATCATAGATCACAGCAAACAGAGGAGTTGGCAGTCATGAAGGCAAGAAAACAGACGCTTCCAGCACCAGCTAATTTCCTGCCCTCTTAAAAAATAAGTTCTCCTTCCTAACAGTAAACGTGCAATGATTTTGTTTGCCTCTTCAGCTGCAGGTTAAGGAAGATGAAACTTCTAAATCATAGATCTTTTTTTTTCTTTTTTCTCAGACAAAATAGATTTTATTTTATTTTTTCCACATCTTTGTTGGATTATAATTGCCTTACAATGTTGTGTTAGTTTCTGCTGTATAACAAAGTGAATCAGCTATACGTATACATATATCCCAGGTACATAAGTATATGGAGGTGTTTTTTTCCTTCAAGAGGTACCAAGGTGGAAAGGGGGGTGGGATGAACTGGGAGATTGGGATTGACATATCACGCTACTGTGTATCAAACAGATAACTAATAAGGACCTGCTGTAGAGCACAGGGAACTCTACCTTATATTCTGTAATGGCCTATATGGGAAAAGAATCTAAAAAAGAGTAGGTATATGTATATGTATAACTTTGCTGTACAGCAGAAACTAACACAACACTGTAAATCAACTGTTCGCCAATAAAAATTAATTTAAAAAATTCATGATCATTACTCTTACTAACTAGATGTAAGCGGTAAGCCTTCGCTTACTCTTAACCATTCTTGTGGTGAGAGCGCCAGCTTGTAAAACACACACGGGGTCAGATTAGGTTTCGCAGAAAGAAAAATTGATGCTCGGATCCAAGAATTCCTAGTTTATATCACACCCGGCCAATCTGACCTCATCAGAGGTAAGACGCCTAGCACCCTGCAACTTGCAGACCTGGATGACACCTTTTTCTGCTGGACTCCCCCAAACATGTAAAATATGACAGGACGCGATGCTAAACATTGAGTTTGTGTGATAGAGACCCCGTGGGCAACTTTCTCACCCCTCCAACCTATGAAAACTCAGCGGGAGAATTCCCAGAGGATGACAGTGGCTGAGAAACTCTCCCCACGTTATTACAATGTTGAAAGGTTTCTCATTTACTGCCGGTGAAAAGTGTCTATTGTGGCTTCTAATAAAAACCTGTGAAGCCACATGGGTGTAAAGTATTTTTTTTTTCAACTTTTCAAGAAACTAGTGACAATGCTAAGTTCACTGTTTCACCTTTGGGTGTGAAGTCTTTCACCCTATTTGTGATGGCAGGTTTACATCTGTGCTGTAACCTATTCTTACAGCCAAGTAATCAGAACTGGATTTCGCACACGGACAGCCTTTGTCTTTCTGGATGTCAGACGATTGCTCCAAACACGAAACGCGATGAACTCCATACACGGGGCTTACATGTTAGCCTGTGAGTATAAGCGTTCCACGTGGGTCATGCGAGGACTGGTTAGTGATCTTGCAATGAAGGTAGGCTTCGGTATGATATGGAAATTGACAACACCCAGAGCACGGGAAGAGTTGGCAGCCCTGAGCATGACAGTGGAAAGCCCCAGGAGGGGACGGTAACCCAGAGTCCACTGTGAAGACATCGTGGCCATCAGCATTTGAGTCGTCAGGTTGCAAACTTTGCTGGTTGCTTATCCCCAGCATTTGCTTTTGTACAGCGGTTTTGACAGCTGCACTGCTCACAGCAAACTGCCACTGTCGTTTGTTCTGCTTCAGCGCCACTCGACTGTCACCGCCTGTCATGAGGCAAGAAAGCGCCGAACCTAACGCCATCCGACAGGGTTTAATCATTCCTGTTACTCCTGTTGCCTGCAAGGCCACCTTGAAACACACAGCATGCAACTCGACTCTTCCTACAGCACTTGTTTCATAGGCTTCCACTGTTTTGTTTTTGTTTTTTAAAGAGAGTGATGAGCTATATTCTTTTGATTAAAAAACATCAGAGAATTTTATGTATTTGCTAAAGAAATAATACTGAAATGTATCAATCAGGAACCAAACCCAATGCAACTGCAGCTGGCTTTCCGTCACCCTCTTCAAGCGGTAGCTGCTTTGCTCCTTACTTATTCTGCTGGAAAGAAGAGAGGGAAGATGTCTTTTGTTTCACCGGGAGAACTGGGCAGAAGAGAACTAGTTATTTATGTATTTATTTTGGATGTGGACCATTTTTATAGTCTTTATTGAATTTGTTACAATATTGCTTCTGCTGTCATGTTTTGGTTTTTTGGCCCCGAGGCATGTGGGATCTTAGCTCCCCGACCAGGGATCGAACACGCACCCCCTGCATGTGAAGGCTAAGTCCTAACCACCGAACTGCCAGGGAAGTCCCAAAAGAATGGGTTATTTCTTTGGCTAGAGAAAGCATATGGGGAAAGACATTAGCAACTTCTTTTTCCAGCCTCCCTTCATTTGGGAAAGCTTTATACCCATCGACTCACTTTTCCTAGGAGCTCCTTGCCTTGGTCGAGGGCCAACTCCTCTCGCACAGAGGCACTCACTGAGGCGTCGCTAGATATGTGGTGTGTCATCATGTATTTCCCAAGGAAGGTCTCAACTGCAGCTGGTGGGGCGATAGACACCAGAGATGATCTGTATGCCTTTCGCTCATGCAAATAAGAGCCTGCCCTCAGGGGCAATATTCCTCCACCGCAAAGGAGAGAAATCCAGCCAGTCTTGTCAACACTCCTAGTATCAAACTCATCAAGGCCCATCAAACCCGAATGGACTGCGTGCTATCAGACACTGTGGTCTAGCTTCACAATGGTCCCCAGAGGATCCTGGGGCAAGAGAGCAGCATCGCAAAGGATAAAGCCACAGAGTTTTACGCGTTGACGTCACTCGGCCACACATGCCGAGGAGGAGTATCCCTTTTGGAACACACGTTTGGGTTAAAAGTAGCTGGGTTTTGGCCACATACACTGATAATGAATATAAATATTTGGTCTGATTTCTGCGCGGCCGCTTCAACGTCTTATGTTTAGATTCAAGCCATCCAGCTTAGTGTGCGCATTCAAATTCTTAATTGGCTGAAAAACGTCTTAGTATTCGAGGAGATGATTGATTGATGACTAGAACAATCTGAGTTCATTTCCTAGAATCATGTTATACTGGGAAAATCATTCCTTTATTTATATTTTATTTAGTAAAAATAAGGAAGGCTATAAAGAAGGAAAGAATCTTCAGGAAACTAATACTTTCAAAAACTTTACAAAGGTCACAATAGAAGTAATGAGCTGAACATAGATAACTGAACTGTGAAGAACTAGGTATAAGATTACTAGGAACTGGTTTTTTTCTTCCTTTTAATTAGTACCAAAATCAAAAGCCACGAACAAAACCTGGTGTCTGGAATGCGGGAAAGGCCAAGGACACCACTGCCCTAATTTACTGGCACATGAACAACAGAATTGTCCACACAACTGCCACTGAGCTGCACCCGAAATCTGAGGCAGGAGAAGCTGCGACGTGCTCACTGGCCGCCAGAAGACACGCAGGTCTGCACCTGCGAGCTGACTTGCTAAAATCTAACAAAACACACAACCTTGACAATGCCTTTGGGAAGGTAACCAAAAATCAAGGGTAGGGTAACCCCTTGGCTCATCCACATTAAAACTCAGTTTTCTGGGGGCTGCAGGTAAGATTAATTAAAGCTCTTGGCTAATCATGGGATAGAAATGTCAGTCATGGGTTGCTATAGGACAATTAGCAACCCCTTACAGCTGTCCGGCTTTGAAATGAAAGTCACGACAGTGATCACGTTTGCCTGCCCCCCATGTCCCGCAGGATCCGGTTCTGCCCACCTTTCCAGTTTTACTAACCGTCTCCCAGTCTCAAGCCTCACGTTCTACCCAGACGGGAGACTGGCTTAGTAACCGTTAAACTTTTGATAAATTCCCACAGCTATTCCTTTGTTAAGGCCACTTCCTTTTGCAATGCCATTCCCTTCTTTATCACTTGAAATGTTATTCATCTTTTGATGGTAGATTTCACAATCTTTCTTTTCCATGAAACGTTTTCTCATTTCTCCACTCAAGTACGTTCTCTCTCTACTGAACTTTCTAAAGCTTGTTATTTGTACTTTTCTTACAAAACTGGGTTGCTTTGCATGGGTCTTCTCTCTACTGTATTGATATGATAGCAAGCGGAGAGCAAGACTGTATGATTTTATACGTGTGTGTGTGTGTGCACCTCTATATGCACACACATACGCAAATCACTGAGAATACAGAACCCAGTAAAGGCGAGTGGGAGGCATTCAATGAATAATAACACATTGTCATCCCTTGTATTTTGTTAAAACTAGAACAGATAACTTCAACTTTGCTCGTGTCTAATATGCTCCTGTGATTGTTGGTCTGGTTGCTAACTTGAAGATTCGTGATTAGTAAACTGACTTATAGCTTCAAAGATAGCTTCAACATCTGCCAACATAACTACGTCTATAAAAAATGCTTTACAAGGAATATGCTTGTCAATTTTATAAGGTTGCTTCCTTTCCCCACATCGTTTCACTGCATAAATGAATCAAGCCTCACTAACCCCCAAATTCCGTTAACTGAAGAGCATTCCCTGGTGTTGCCTGCTGGCCGAGGAGCCCCAGTCCAACATTTTGATGATCACGTACATAACACAGCACCTCCCTGGTCCCTCGTGATGGTATGACATGCAAGGGCATCTCTAAACCTCTCTGCCATCTGCTCGTTCAAGGTCAAAAACAAAACTCCATGAAAATAATAACTAGTGCCTAAAACATTTCTTTCTGGGGCCTGAAATTGTGGAATATGCCACGCATACGACCCACGGTATCATTTCAACAGCGGCTCATTGCTGCCGATTGCACGGCAAGTCAGTCTGAGTCATCGGCAGGCGGTCTTGCAGGTAAGAAAAATGGCTTCGGCCCAAGCACCAACCTGCACATACATTTTTATACACTGAACGCAGGATAAATCCATCTTTTTTCTCATTTTTGTAAAACAACTGTGGGTATTATCCAAAACTAGCTGACTGTTAACCAGACAACTGGCCAGATCGATAACGTCCCACATGGACCCTGGCTGGTGCGTCCCCATCTGTACGGCCTGCTGCCTGCCTGTTCTGAATTATGGAGAGCAGGGAGGGGATCCAAGAGAGAAGGATTCCAAGGCTCTCGCCTGCTTGGGGGAGATATTTTTCTCTTTTATGCTTTGATAGTGTGGCTGATTAGAGACGGTTCCAACCCCTCTCCTCACTTTCCAAGTATTTCTGTGTGAAGAACCCCTGACCTAGAGTTCGTGGAGGACCAACTGCACGTGTGATTCACCTTCGGGTGTCCTAATGCTAGTTGTACACAAGCGTTTCAGTCCCTTCTTGTCTTTGGTGTCTTACTCTCTTACGCTTCAAAACTTGGGGACTCTTATTTCCTTCAGACAAATAGTATAACAATTGATAAGCATGGAAATGCACTTATGGAGGAAGCATGACCACGCACTTCCACGTCAGCTGTTAGTTTTCGGCTCTGAACTCTCAACCTCTGTTGTGTGGGTGGCAGCAGGTAAAGGCTTTAAACTCTTTCCAGCAGATGGAATAAGTCTTGTCAGTTGTTACCTTGCCACTGAGCTATTTTTTGGTTTCTTAATTTTTTTCAGTACTCTTTTTTTCTTGGTTATATATTATTGCTATGAGTTTTTAAAAGATACAATTTTTTAAAATATATTTTGGAAGCAAAAAGAAATTTCTAGCAACTGTTGACTATTTTTGCTTAATTTTACTCTCTGTTCTGGGCTGTCTATGCAGCAGGGGTTTGAGAAAATAAAATTGGGGTGTGGTGTTCATCATTTTCACGCCAAATAATAAAATGATACCACTGTGGCTTGAGATGATAAGTATTATTTTCTCTATTTTGGTCTTGATTGGTACCTACATTCCACTTTTAATCCAAATGCAGTAACAAGGAATTCAACAGCTTCTGTGATGAATGACCTTGTCAGAAATGAGGACTCATGTCTGCTGAGCTGCTACAGTGGAGTGAATCATACTTGGGTACAGCCCGAGGTTGGGAATATCAAAACCAACTGTCTAAATATCAAACCCAACTGCCTAAATGAGGAATATGAGTCCAGGCTGCTGCTTTTAAGTCAAAGACCTTAAAAATAGCAACTTTGGTGAAGAAAATTGAAACAAAAAGCAGGAAAAGGGTGTTAGGAATGAGACAGGAGTCAAGTTGATGGATTACAAAAAACACATAGATACACCTAAAGAGACAGGCTCATGCATGTGCAAAAATGTTACGATATGAGCTCTGGGTCTTCTTTCCTACCTGTGCTTTATTGACAGGTCAGCATTTTTTCCCCCAAAAGATCATGACAGAAGTACTCCATCAAAACTCTCAACCCCACTCCAACACACAGACAGTTGAATGTAATGGAAGGAAACTAAACGTGGGTGAAGGGAAAAGCAGGTTCCTGCTCCACGGCTATGATCCTGGGGTCTTTCTGCAGAACTGACTGCTGGTCTTGGGTGTGATAAGCCTGGTGCTCATGAGTTACTCCAGAGCTTACTCCTGTGGTTGCACTTCTGAGAACGTGTAATGGGTTCTGGAGCGGAAAGGAAGTTCCTGACGAGGGCAGTGGAAGAAATTTAAGAGTCCTGGGTCACAGACTGGGAAATGGCAGGGTTTTTTTAGAAGAACTTTGTGATGATTAAATTTCGTATTTAAAAATAATATTCTGACTCAAGTCCTGCAGGAGACAATATGATTCACTGAAAATAATTCTGCTTTCAAATCATGGTCTTGAGTTAGAAGACTGGACCCACCTCTTACTTACTGAGGATCTCTATAAACCTGCCTTTCTTGATCTGGAAATGAGCACTAATCCTGCAGTGTTATTATAAATATGGACAGAATGATGTTGAATCCCTAGCATCGATCTTCTCACAAAACTAGTGCTAATAATTTTTCCTAATAAACATAAAGCTATAAAAAGCAATTTTTTTTTTTTTTTTTTGCAGTACGTGGGCCTCTCACTGCTGTGGCCTCTCCCGCTGTGGAGCACAGGCTCTGGACGCGCAGGCTCAGCGGCCATGGCTCACGGACCCAGCCGCTCCGTGGCACGTGGGATCCTCCCGGACCGGGGCACGAACCCGTGTCCCCTGCATCGGCAGGCGGACTCTCAACCACTGCACCACCAGGGAAGCCCTACAAAGCAATTTTTAATCTCCCTACTGAGTGATGCTATCAGTTAACACTTAGGCGTGGTGCCTCTTTGAACAAGCTTGTAGACCCAAACGACAACCCGTGAAATGATTATTTTCACAACTTATTACATTCTAAAATACCTTAAAGTAATTATGTCTCTGTAGAAGTAGACAGAGATTAAATCAAGGATGTCCTAGTATAAAAACTAAAACAAAGAAACTGATAATCCTTTTCTAAAAATGCACAGGTGTTTTTCATTTAGCCTCATCACATCTGGACCCTTGTTCCAAGCTAACAGTATAATGTCATATCATGGGCCTCTAAGAATAATTCTACGAGTTTCTGTTACACTTTCTAAAAATTACCCATCGTGTGGGTTGTCCAAAACTGACACAATAAACCTTGGAGAAGAAGTTAGAGACAGCTGGAGTCTCCCATACTAAGAACTTTGGAGTAAAATCCTACTGAGCTGTAACTCCAGCAAAGGATCCATTGGAGCCACTGGGTAGAAAAGTCAATCCTGCCTAATTCAGCTGAACAGAAACAAGAAAAAAGTGCTAAAAATGGTTTTATTTAATTGTTGTGATAGACCCGTGGACCTAATACAAGTGACAGAATGGGGAAAACCATTAAGTACTAAAGATACATTTTCTTTGGCTTTCCCTACCTTTTTCATCATTTAAGACACATATTAGGCACCATATAAGACATGGTCGCTTCTTGCATACAGCACTCATCATCCTCCCTTTTCTTTGGGTTCTTCTACCCCATGACCATGAAATCTGTGTGTCTTCAAGCCACCTTCCAGGAGCTAAGGACCTGTCACAGTAACACCTAGCTCAAGTTTCAGGGCTGGAAACTTTCTCTTCTCACATCCATTAAAACACTTCTTTTTTGTGTCTCATTTCCTCTCTGTTTTCTGTTACAGATCGAAGCAAGTCCATAACCTAAATCTACTACTTTGGCAAACAGACAGACTAATGGATGAATACCTGATAACTGGGTTCTGTGTCATTGACGTGGGAGAGACTTGATTTTAATAAGGGACTATTCAAGACCAAAACACTAACCTAGAGGTGTAAATAATTAATGGTCTTATGACAAGACATTAAGAGGCGTATTTTGGGCAGGTGGGTGTTTCTAGAGGCCCTTTAAAAATATTTTATACTTGATCTATATATTAAGTTCTCTCTGGTTATCACACTTCTAGAAAGAGGTCAAATTTGGTGACAAAACACATTAATTTTAAGGAGAACCTGAGACAAAATTAATGGTCTGAGGTTGAAATATATGACTTTTATCTTGCGATATTCACAAAAGAAGTCGAACTTGTCAACACCACAGCCATCTTAAAAAGTATACAATATTGGCAATGAAAGCACAAAACTATAATAACTTTAAAAAGAAATCGTCTTTTGAAACCCTGCTAGACAGAGTGCTCTGCAGATGAAAAGCAAGTAGACTTTCTGCTTATTACAATCACATACTCTCCCTCAAACATTTCTCTTTTGAATGGGCAAAAATGAGTTTTCCTCTTTTAAAAAAAGCAGTATTTCAAACAATGTGTTTTCTTGTGATAAGAGATCGGTTTTAATGTCTTTACAAAAGAGGACTTTCAAAATGGTATGTTATGGGGGAAAGCGTTAGGATTACAAATCACACTGATTTTAAAAGGACCCAAAATTCTGTAAAATTGTTCCACCCTTTGCCAAGTTCTTTCAGGGAGATGCATGTTTTTCTGGAAGGTTTGTGGTAGAGTTATTTGTTAGTTAGCATTGCTTTGTAAGGAAAAAATAAAGCCTAAAAGGACCCCTCTTAGGGAAGAGATATGGGAACATATGTATATGTATAACTGATTCACTTTGTTATAAAGCAGAAAGTAACACACCATTGTAAAGCAATTATACTCCTGTAAAGATGTTAAAAAAAAAAAAAAAAAAAAGGACTCCTCTTAAAATTTCTCAAAACTTAGCTCCAACCATTTTCCCCTAATCATAGGGGGGAAAGTCAGTGTATCATCTTCCTAGGAATCTCCTCTATATTAATACTGTTTAGAGAGTAATCCACGATGATGCCAACTTTACTCTATTTTCCTGCTATATTTCCCCCCCAAATAAATGCTTTTCTTTAGCCTCTTGATCTTACAGCATTATAGTAGAGATCCTCTAACACAGAATTTAATAAATATATTCAACCTACATTTCTCGTTCTGCAAAGTTATTTGAAAAATATTTTAGAATTATGCTATAATGTTCTAGATTTAAATTACACTGTAATAATTTATGGGCGGTGTACGCAATGACATCTGGCCCCTGGCCTCTTGTCTAACAATACAGTAGACAAGAATGATTACTCCATAATTCACACCCTGTCATGTCTTATTGCTTAATTAAAGCACAACCTTCCTCTACATGACAAGCAATTGGACTGTTAACATTACAGATGATTATCCAGCCCAGCATATTTTATTTTTACCGCGCACTCTTTTTATGAAATGAGGGTGCTTACTTCAGGTACACCTACCTCTGAAAACATGAAAAACCTGGTTCTTTACTTACCTTCTGGCTCTTGTGCAAATTGCCACTAACAAAAACATGGGCAAAGTATTAGATGTTGCAAATTAGTAATTTAAGTATTGAAATAACAGCCCAATACCTATCAAGCAAATTAACGAATGGGTTTGATGGCCTCTGAGTGTAACAGTTTCTTTTCTCTGTTCTTTTTTTTGGCCGTGCTGCATGGCATGCGGGATCTTAGTTCTCTGACCAGCGATTGAACCCGTACCCCCTGCAGTGGAAGCGCAGAGCCCTAACCACTGGGTTGCCAGGGAATTCCCTTTTCTTCTATAATTGATCAAGCAAACACTAGGGGTGATGCCTATGTGCTGGTACTTGTAAAATATATAAATGCACAGGGTCTGTACAAGAAAACCTTAAAACTCTACTGAAGGACTCAGAAGAGAGTAAGAAAGCGACAAAGGCTAGTCATCATGTGAGTAAGAATATCGTCGAGTGCAAAGGTATGGATTTTCCTCAAATCTATGAATCTGACAGTAATTCAATACAAATTTAAAAGTCAACAGGATTTTTTTCACCTTGATAAAGTGATACTAAAACGTTTAGGTTAAAGGATAAGTATTCAAAAATTGCTAGAAGAATCCCTGGGGAGGAGCAATGAGCATCATCTGGTGATGTCCTTTATCATAAAATATATCCCAAATGGTACAATAATTAAAAGAGTTTGGTGCTGGAGAAGATATGATAAGAAAGATCAATGCAAATCTGGAAATAAACACAAATGCATGTAGAAATTTGGATTATGACATTAGTATTTGAAATAAAAGGGATAGAAACATTTGGTTAGCTATTTGAAGAAAAAATAAATAAAGCTGGACCCCTATGTAATTCTTTACAGCAAATAAATCTCAAATGGGTCAAAATTTAAATATGAAAAATGGAACCATATAAATTCTAGAAGGTAAATTCATCTATAAGCTGACAAGATGTTTTTACACAGGATGCAAAATCCAGAAGACATAAAGAAGAGATTGAAAAAAATAGCCAAGAATAGTATAACTAAAATCAAAATGCAAATGAAAATCTCAGAGAAAACATGTTTAATATGCTTGAAAAAATAATGTTCCTAATTTAAAAAATATTCCAATCAAACACAAGAAAGATGATTACCACAACAGAAAAAGAGTCAAAAATTAGGAAAGCTATATTCTTGTTTAAAATGGAAGTAGCATTAGTTTATAACATTATCTAAGTTTCATGTATGCAATATTATATCAATGTTGTGGTATTGCACTGCAAATTTTGAAAGATGTTACCTTTGGGGGAAACTGTGCAAAAGGTATAGGGGATCTCTCAGTATTATTTTTATAACTGCATGTGAACCTACGGTGGTCTCAAAATTAAGTTTAATTTTATAAAGGACAAAAAAACTAGGAAAGACCATATATAGGAAGAGAAAATTTCTAATACCCAAGAGACACATGAAAATAGAATTGCTTTTAGTCCAAAGGCAAATACAAAGAAATATGATAACTGATGTTGGTGAAGATGAGGACGGTAAGGAAAGTAGCTCCTCTCATCCACTGTTGACAGAACTAAAATGTGTCTAATCTTACTAGAAGGCGATTAAGAGATAGATATATATATGTATCTCCCGTAAGATGTTACAGAAAAACTTGAACGAACTTTTTGGCCAACCCTATATAATATATGCAAATTTTAAATAAATTCTCATGCCCTGTGAGCCACTAATGCTAATTTACTTTGTGAATATAGCAGCGAAGATTTCTCAAATATAAATATATACAGAGATATGTTACAGCATTGTTGCTAATAGTGAAAAATTGGAAATAACTAAAGAGTCCATCAATGGAGAAACGTTCTGACTAACTGAATTTTGGCACGTTCGCGAGGGAGCAGCTGTTAAAAAGAATGAGGCAGATATCTGTGAGCCAATATATATCAAAATTAAGGCGGGAAAAGCAATGTGCAAGACAATGGGTATATATATTTCTTTTGTGTAAGTAAAAAAATATTAGCCAATCATCATCCTATCTATCTCCTACGTCAAAGGAGATAGATAGGATGGTGAAGAGGAGGGCAGATACGTCAGTGTGCAGGGAAAGGCTTATGTGGTTTCCATCTTCTAAACCTCTTGGGCTTTGAGTAGGGATGGCTTGACCTCAGCTCCACCTGGCAGTCCCCCACCATGTCATCCCTTCTCTATGTGCTTTTCTCTACCCTGGTAGCACAAGGGCTGGGCAGTGAGCTTAGTGCCCGGGACTGTCCAGGCAGTGATGGGCACATCGGAGACCCACGAGCCTGTGAGTACTTCTCTGGACCGTTCCCTCCCTTGGCCTTGAGGATGGGAAGCCACCCAGACCCACCCCTGCTCTTACTTAGCGGCATCTAAATAAGTAGAGGCATAGGTATAAATAAGTAGAACAAGGTAAGTAGATAAACAGCTGTACATAGGGAATTAATAGCCAAATAGTACAACATTCCTATCCTTCCTATCCTATTGCTTACAGACCGCTGTTCACTCCCCCGCTCAAATACCCCATCTTGGAATAGCACGTCACTAGGTTGTATCACACTTTAAAGCTACTCCTTGCCAATCTCCCCCAGGCCCTCTTCTGAATTCCTTGGAAATTTTTTACCCGAGTCCATTCTCACTCTTTCTAACATTACTCCTGTCAAATTCCAGGTGATCTGGATATCCACATTGATCCTTGCACAGCAAACCTAGCCTCTTAGACCTGAGCTCCAAAGTTCTTGGACTCTTTTTAACCTCTTTTACATGGTCACAATATTGACTTTTTTTCATCACAAATGACTGAAATCTCAATTTTAAGCACTCCATTCTTTAGCACCGACCCCCCCTCATTCCGGCTCATTCCCTAGAGGCCTGGAACTCCTTCTGCGACGGTGTTTACAATCTTGTGATCCTAACGCCATTCCTCTGCCTCTCACCCCTCATTTCGTACCCAGTTTAAATTCCACAGCCTTATGCTGTAATCATCCCTTTGCGTATGCTGTCAACTCATTCACCCAGCTTGAGCTCCTTGATATTCCCTTGGCAAAACTCCAACCACTGTGCCACCGACTCTGCCTGCTCTGTACCTGCACCCGCACAACTGAGTATGGTGAGTGAATATGGTGAATGAAAGCCACGCAACCTTACGCACTGGTCTTATCCTAAATTCCTGACCACTAACCTCCATGGCACCTTCGTGCTTCTGGTTTCTCAGGTTATTTTCTCAGTCTACTCACGTTCCCTTCCATCACGATTTTATATGCTCTCCTCCACCTTCAAACCTCCACCATCCTCAGTGTCAGCTTATGCCCTTGCTTCTATTGCATTAAGACAAGCGGACAAGCTAGAAGAGATCTTCCATAAGGTCTCTCCTCATCTGCCCACCTTTCTTCGTTTGCACTCGTTGATGCCAACTTCTCTTCTCTGGATCTCCCTCCACGCTTGCCTGAAGCCTGTTGCTCTCTCACCTACACACAAAGAACTCCAGTGGATCTTGCATCAGCAATTCCCCCCCCCCCCTCATTGATTGAATTGCCCTTACCAAATATAAAACATACTGTTATTGTTATTATCTCAAAGGAAACAAAACTTTCTCCCCACTTCTAACTATAGATACCATCTAATTTTTTTCTCTATTTATAGCAAGATTCCTTCAAAGAGTGATCTGTACAGATTACTTCTAATTTTTCTCTTCTCGTTCTCTTGAGCCAATGTCAATTAGATTTTCTCTCCCACCACACCACAACTGACTAACATTGCGAATCCAATCCAATCTTCAGGTTCCTCGATATAAGTACGACATTTGCAAATGGCTTCCACATGGTTTCCAGGAAACCACTCTTTTCCGGTCTCCCCCTCTTCATTGGGTAAGAGCCTCAGAATCCTGACTTCTCGACATTGGGGCGCTTGTGCCTAAGCCCTGGGTCCTCTTTTCTTCTCTACCCACAATGGCTCCTCTAGTGATTTCACCCCGTTACGTGGCTTTAAATACCATCTATATGCTGAGAATTCCTATCTCTAACCAAGACCTAAACCACAGACTGTTGCTGTAGTTGACCTCACATCTCAGACCCAATCCATCACAAATTCTGTCAGTACCAGCTTCAGATACTTGGAATGGAAAACCACATATTGCCACTGCTTCCTCTACCTTCCTGGCTCCAGCCACCTTCATCTCTTGCCTGGATGATTACAACAGTCTTCTAACTACTGTCCGTCTTTCTATCCTTTCTCCTACTTAGTCTAGTATCAATATAGCAACTGGGGATGTCCTTTTAAAACACACATCAGGATCACCTTATCTCTCTGTTCAAAACCATCCAATATTCCACATCCCGAAAATACAAAATCTTTTAAAAGCTTCCCACGTTACATGGATTAGAAGCTAAAACCTGTTAGTATCTCCAGCTCTGTGACTCTCCGATGCTCTTCCGCTCTCCTGCCCGTCCCAGCTCTCTTAGTTCCTTTGCACTGCTTTCCTCCACCCGGGAGAGCTTTCCTCAAAGCCTCTGCATGTGCTATTTCTCCTGCCTGGAGCTCTTTCCCAACTACCCACTGGGTTCCTTCTCTCCTCCTTCACGTCTTTGCTTAACTATCACTTTCTCAATAAGACCTTCAAGTCATCCTTCCTTGTTTTACTTTTTCCATACTATTACTTCTCTCTCTCTCTGTCACACACACACACACACACACACACACACACACACACACACACACACACAGTCTTATTTATTCTGTTTATAGTCTGTTTCTCCCCACAAGAATGTAAGACCCATGAAGGCCAGAATTTTTAAAAATTTGTTTTGCTTCCTGTTACACCCTAGCACCAAAAATAGTGCTTGATATGTAAGAAACTCTGAATAACTATTTGTTGAGTGAATGCATAAATGATAGGTAGATATTTAAAGGGATATGAATTTCTGTGGAAGAAAAATTATAACTAGTAATTATTTGAGGGGAAATAATTTTTTAAATGTACTTTTTTCCCTAATCATGTACATCATTAGTTTTTGTTATTTAAAATTTTAACAAAAATGATATTAGCATGGATATTACAGGATGTTATAGGATATTTGTTGGTTTTTTCAACATGCTCCTGTTTTTTTAAAAAAACAAGGTAACAAATTTTATTAATAAATCTTCAAGATCTTTAAAATTGTTATTAAAGTTACAAGAAATTAACCCAGAGATCAAACAGTAGAATAATGAATTGCCCAGCTAACTGAATAGTCCCGCATCTAAAGAGTTATATAAATTCCAAATGAAGACATAGTATAAGAAACCTTTCAGGTGATTGAAGCAAGTGACTGAAGCAGTACATATATAAGTGATCTGTTTCAAAGACCAGAGAAACATTTACCGAGGATTTTTGGACACTGCAATGGTAGAGGGTGACCAGCATGTCTTTTGCTGTGTTCATTCATGTACTGGCTAGTAACAGTATGCTTGTGATGAGATGTAGGAATTGGAATCGTGGATCTGATGGTCCATGTTCAGAAACAGAACAGAGTAAGAACTGATTTGATTAGCTTGAGTGATAGGCTATTATGTTAATGGCTCCATTCCAGGCAGCGTGGCCCCGGACATCTCAGTGCTGACTGGGCTCCGTCTCATAATAACTTACGACTTTCTGTCAGGCACCAGCACTTTGATTATCCAACATATATGAAGACAAAAGCTGATACTAATTCAGGTACCTTTGAGCAATCTGAATCCAAAGGTATGTTCCACACAGTACGATGAAAGAATGTTGAGTTTTTGTTAACTGCATGAAAAATATGTGAATTCAAGTAGAATTTTCTGCCAATTTATGAACATATGGTTACTCTTTCTACTAATAAATATTTCTAGGGGTATGAGACTAACGAAGCACACAGTGATACTGCCTTTTCATCATTATTAAAGATATAAACTCTCAAGAGATATGAAGAGATGTAGGTCATTCCATGCATAATTTCATACAAAGCCACTTCAACTAGCAAACCTTGCTCAGTACATAATAGGTGATGAAGGAATGTGGTCTGAACACATAATAACAGAAAATCAAAATGAACACTTAGGATTTTTGAGGGCCATGTTTCCTGCTCCTTCCACCTAAATAATTTTTTTAATAGATAATGCTCTATTACTTATATTTCCATGGCCTTGATACACTGTGTTTGGGTCCTGCTAGCCACCCAATAATAAAAGGATCTAAGTAAAGGAGCTATTCCATTTTTATTCCATTTCAGTCCTAGCGAGATAGTCTTGATGCTAAAAGCATTTTATATTTTTTACGAGATGATCAGCTCAAGATTTTCTGATCTCCCTCAATTTTTCTCCACTTCAGGTTTTCTCACAGATGATAATAAAGCCATTTTGATAGAAATGTAGCCGTCTTACGATTTTCTTTTTAGGTAGAGCGTCGTATTTTTCACAATTTGAAACAGCAGGCACAGCAAAGTGCACTGCAGTGGAAAGAGAAGAAGTGTGAGAGCAACACGTTCTCCTGAATTTTCAGGAATCCAAAGTCCTAAAAGAATTCTTTTTGATTTTTGCTGCTAGGACACGGTAGTTCCCTAAATACTTCTGAATCTAACCCTGTTTCCGTCTATCACTTTCTTCTCTATTTCGGCCAGTACTGATTTTTTGGAATGTTTGGGCTCTGTATTTTACTTATTACTTCTAAAACTTACTGCAGTGGTTCTATTGTTTGGAATTTTTTTCCTTTTGTTCTCACTGTTTGCTTTTCCACTTCTATTCATTTTGACGTATAACCATTAGGCTTAAACATTTCTCAATCTAGTTTTCTTTGTGGTCTTCATCCCTTTACTCTCACCGTTTAAAATTTTACAAAGTAAAACTCAAGCTCTATTTGTATTTTGTCTGAATAATACATATATTTTAATGATATATTTTAAGTAAATAATTTAATATCCCGTATTATTCATATATCCTTGACAAAAGTTGAAACACTGTGTTTTTCCACAATTTTTAAAAGAGTTAAAAATCTGTGAATAAAACTTTCAGATATAAACGAAGACATCTAATATGGTGTAATCATCTTCAATTTTAGCAAACAGCCCTGTGCTTGAATTTTATTTTAGACCATTAAACCACCTAGATTATATCAAATGGTTTTTAGATTTTGTGAAAGTGAGAGCCTCAGAATACCTCTAAATTTCTTTCAGAATGAAATAAACATAAAAGAAATATTTCAGTATGGTCTTTAGGTGTGTTTACAGTTAGGTACATTTCCGAAAACTAAACTCAAGGACAGGATTGGATTTGATTTCAAACAATCCCTCCATAGCATATGTGCTGGTTGCTATGCAACACAATTTAATACCAACAAATGATGCCAAGTGATTTTTGCATACTATAATTGGCTTGTAAGTTTTGTGGCTTGAAAATTGAGAAGAGAAGGTGGTTATTTAAATTTCAATGGCTATGTTAAAATGCTACTTTTTTAATTAAAAAAAAAACAACTATAATACAAAACCTACATCTTAAAACTGAAGAAAAGACCTGACTTCTGTGATAATAAATGTGCAACAGTCTGGAAAGTTTCTCTTCCACACTTTGGGAAAGCAAAGAACATATTTCAATAACTTTTTCTGCTGGTCTACTCACCTAGCTTCTCTGATGAGTTGGCTGTAGGAAGCCTGTGTAGAGGCAGGGCTCAATTAGTGTAATTTATGTATCCTTGGACGTCAATCATTCCTGTTGAGAGGTGGGACTCGTAAGCTCTCAGTGCATTAATTAAGAGCTTATCTCAGCAGAGCCATCTTTCTACCTAAGGACCAAAAAGAAAGTTTTAATTAGATTTTTAAAAGCAAGTATGTCATCTATGAAAGCAAGTATAGTTCTTTAGTTAGTCTGTGAGGCCACAACTGGAAAAGAATATTGCAAACCATACAAAGGGCACCTGTTTTCAATCATCTGTGATGTTATAAGTAGGTGGGGAGCGTCAATCTCCAACACCGGCTTCAGTCCTTGGACTATCACCTCCTGTAAATAACTGAAGCTTTGACTACGTTGTTTCATTGCCAACACAATTATTGGACCCTTGTCTAATTATTGATGCAGAGCTGATGCTGATCCAAGTGCAATTACAACGCTGAGGACAGACAGTATTTTTCTCTGATGGCTGACTTTTTGTTCCAGGCTAGCTTCTGACTGAATATGCAATGGGCAACACAATGCAAGTTCAGCAAAAGGGAGTGAGGGAACTTGCACAACACATCAGTTTCATGGGTTCAGTGATGGAGTGAGTGTGCTGTTGCTGGCTAACCTAAAAACACAGGGACTCAAGAGAGGTAAAAACTTAGCTAGGCCCCTTGGTGTCAGCTGCTTGACAGGTTGTTCTACTGGAATGGCTTGTGTGAGGCCATCAAACACACTCCTTAGGGCTCACTTGGGAAATAATAGATACATTATTGATTAAAATATTTATAAATTAAGGGAGGGAAACAAATTTTAAAAGCCAGTTCAGATTCTAGAAGGGAAATATATCTACTAATAGCTATTAACCCCTCCCCCTCCATAATTAAGGGTGGGGGTCGGGATGCATGCTTAGGAGAACAAACACAAACGCGTCTGCCAATGTCAAGGAAAAAGCAAATAGTGAAAACAAAAGGAAGAAAAAATAGTGAACAATAGGAACACTGCAATAAGTTGTAGAAATAATGAATAAAGGACCAAACCTAAACTTTCAGAAAAATCAGCACTGAAAACAGTAGCAATGCAAAATTTCTCTTTTCGGAAAAGTTACAGGCAAGGGGGACATATAAACCCAAGCACAGTGAGCACAAAATAAACAACGTGGTGATTACAAGGGTGTTTCTGACAGCCGGACTAGCAGCATGGACAGATGCTTCGGAGAGCAAGACTAGCTCTGTTCCAGGGTCCTTGTTGCTATGATATTTCATTTTGTTTTTCTAAGGGAAGGTGTCTAGGAAATCCAGTTACTGTATAGCCTATAAATTTACCCCCCAAGTAGCATACTTGACATGCACTGAATAACAGCCGCAAAGCTGACAAAAGAAACTATAGATTTTACAGGTATGTGGTTTGTGCCGTATGTTTCTAAATGATAGTGTACGATGAAAACATTACTATATAGACACTTTGTCAGAAGAATAAAGTTGGAAGGTTGTCACCCATCATTTATGCTAATGTCCACAGAGATAGTTTACAGTCCTTTCTCCACTCTTTCCCTCACATGTTTTCCCAGATATTTTGCCTCATGTATGGTACTGTATAATGGTTATCGCACAATGCATGCAGTAGTACTCCCCACATACAATTTGGTAATTGTGCTGGTTACACCAATCGTGTGTGCCTGATAAATTTACGTAACACAAACATCCTGCCTTTGAATACCTATTTTGCGTCCTTCAATGCGTCTTTTTATTTGCATTTAAGCCAGGGTATATTACAACGTCCAATGACCTCCTGAGCATCTTATACTCAAGGATGTCTAAATGGTAATATTCATACATACAGTTTTATGTTTTATGATTGTGTGAAATTTGCTTGCCACAGGAATCTCTTTGTTTTCCATGTTTAAATTATGTTTATGATAGACTGAGGGCAGAACATGGTGAAATGATCAGATATTTAGTGCAGTTGTTTTCAAAGGAGGAAAACATCAGGATGTGCCTTTCCATGGGTTGCCAGCCTTTTTTTTTTTTTTTCCTGAAGAAGTCTGGGAATCTGAAGGCTGCTCCCAGTGACAGTGACCAGGGTCATTGCTATACATTCCCTGTCAGTTCCTATGGGCATGTTTCTCAATTAAGAACGTGACAGAAGGAATAGGCTTCAGAGCAGGCAGTAAATTTGGGGGCTTTTAGTCAAATATATGAATTTTCTCACTGCTTAATTTGCAGCTGCAAAAGAACCTAACTTTAGGATTTGGAGTAAAAGTTAAGTCTTTTCCTGAATGAAAATTTCCTTGTTATTTTATACAACATTTTCTCAACTTAATGAGACCTTTGGAGTCAGCTAAAGTAGAAGGCCAGCTGGAATTACAGCTGGAACAATGTATCCGATATATTATACCCTTTGTGATTTGCTCTGAAATTGATTGCAGTGTTGCCATGGCATCCCAAGGGAGAAACCCTGGTCTGTGTTTGGACAATGGCAACTGGTGGGAGACCTGGGTTCATCTTCTGCCCTGCCTGTACTATAGGAAATTGCATCATTTCTCAAAGATTCTGTTTATGATGCTACCAGACCCGTGCCTTAACCCAAGACTCTCATCTCCTCAGAAAGTGATTCTCTGTTCTTAGCTACGTGCTTCCATGATGACAGCTGTAGGGCAAGGAAGTCTATGACCTTGTTTCTTCTCCTAAGGTTTTGGTAAGCCTCCCCTAGGTCCTGGCAATCTGGCAGGGGTCACTGACGTTTATCAATTTGATGAACTGGGAGCTGATAAAAAAAAAAAAAGTGAGCACTTGTAGTGACATCTCAGAGCCTCAATCTGTTTCAATTTCAATTAATTTATTCATTATCTAAGGGTAGCATAGCTGGGATTGGTATTATTGTTTCTTAAATGGTATTTGAGTGTATATACTCACATGAAGCTATGTGGCTCAGAAAACAAAGATTTAGAATGTACTTACTCAGATAAGTTTTTACCAGATGGACCAGTAAATTCTTTTGAACATTTAGCTAATTCCTTCAGTGAAATCAGTCACACTAGCATATATTAATTTGCCACATTTTCTATACTCGTGGGACTTGTATCCAAAGGCAAACTATAATGAAGCTGTAGATAAAATGACCCAGTTTTGTGTTGTCTTATTACTAGTGATTAAGTGTGAAAGAGTAGGATTTACTGTCTGACCTCCTCTATTCTTTTTGAGAAATTATATTAGAAGGAATAAAAATTCCTTTTTTAAATATATTGTGAGAAAAAAGAGAGACATTACAATGGAACATTGGGTTCAAATACACAGGTATCATTAGCAGTATAACCTGGGACTTCCAGTAGCCTTGAAATGATGAAAACACCAACTTTGAATCTATTTTATAATTGAGATTCGCAATTGTGAAATGATTAGAGATTTTCATGTTTCTGTTAATGAGATTTAATACAGAAAACTTTACAGATACTAATTCAATCTAGTAATGCCAAAGAAAGACAAACCAAGTCTAGTGTCTCAGAATGTGTAGGTCTGGGGAACAAGACAGAATATTCTGCAAAGTCTACTTATTTAGACAGATTGTTTCCCCTAAGCTGGGTGGGTTACCATTCTTTTACCTTTGGCATTTTATTATTCAGTTTAATGCTGAAATATTTTATTGTACCTGAACCTAGAGGTTTTCCACTTTAACATATTTATAAGACAACAATAAATAAATGAAGATTTAGTCCAGTACTGATGTCAGGATTGTAGTAAGTTTCATATTTTTTTTTTCAGATTTCCCCAGTTTTATTTACGTGTCTGTATGTTAAGTAGTACACAATTTTTTTTTTTTTTTTTAAACCCACTTTTCCCAATTCTGACTGAGGAAAAGTGATTAGTTTGTAGCTACTTTCTTGACATTTGAATTGTCTGGGAGAGAACAGTCCTCAAGTTTTCTGGGCATTAGGTTATATAAGTGATGTCAAGTACTATCTACTTGTACTGAATGTCTCAGTTACCAAATTTTTTTCTTGTAACTCTTCTTCAAGTTTAACAATAATTGGGCGGAGGGGCAAAAATTAATTACTTCATTGAGAACCTGTTCTAATGTAATTTTTGAATTAAAGATCAATCTTTCATAATAACAAATCCGGCAGTTAGTGAAACTATTCAAACGCTTTAGGGGTAAAGTATTGTGGTGAAAACAGTAGGGGAAATGCATATTTCTTTCTTTATTTTTAAACAATGTTTTCTTGTTTACCCTGCTTTTTGTATTTTCATGTAGATTCTATATGTGGGCATATTAGCATATGTTACCCAGACGTGTTAATTGCATCTTTATTAAGTCAACTGATTTTCTTTCAAAGAAGATTGAGAGTAGAGAACGTTTTAATACTTAACAAATATTCAGTAGTTCCAATAATCTTGTAAATGTCATGACATTTGGAGAGCTTCACTTTCATCAGGCCATTTCCTTAAAATTCCTGTAGAAACTATACATAGGATATTTTTAAGAGAGTTTTTGGCTATTCTATAGTCCATGTCTATTCTCTACCAATAATCAAGACTTATGTCTCCTATTCTCATATTCTCAATAACCCTAAGCAAAGGAGAAAAATAATGGACTTTTTTTCAGTCATCTAAAAACTCTTGAGACTTAGGATCACATTTAACCAGTTATACTTTCACATAAAATATGAATCACTTTGAAAATCGGTCTCCTTCAGGCAAAATCACCAAAACAACAAGTCTGTAATTGAATACAAATGCATACATATGTCTGTATATTTGCATGGATACGTTTAATGCCAAGTAAAAGTCTTCAACTTCTTCCACTGTCAGTACTAAGACATGTACGTATGTGGTTATGTGGGGTATAAATGAGACATGATGGATTCTTTCACACTTGTGTTTATTCAGTACATTGTTATTGAGTCCCCAGATAAGTGCCAAGCACTATGCTGTATTCTGGGGACAAAATGATGAGCAAAACAGATGAGGATGCTGCCTTCATTAAGCTTATATATATATATATATATATATATATATATATATATATATATATATATATATAAAATAATGGTTACCCAATACCTCAGTACATTTATCCATTAGTCCCTACATTTGTCTATTTTATGTACCATGCATCCTAACACTATTATCAACCCAGTGATTTTTCACTTCCCAAAAACACTTAAAAAAACATACTCTGTGTTGAAGTCTGATTCGCCACATATGATGATTGAAAAAGCAATTCTAAATGATTTCTGGGCATTCAGTATAAGGGAGAATTTTCAAAGATATGTTTATGGCTTAATAATTAAATTGGGGTGAATGTGCCTGCTGGGAACTTCTGCAATAATAAAACAGAACGGCAGGTTCCAAGCCACAAACAAAGAACTTTTTCTTTCAAAGATCTGAGTCACAGCATATTAGTATTTAATAGTTTTGCATTTTTAAATGCATAATGCCAGAATTTCATGGTAAGGAGTCTTGAATAATTATTCAAGTTCAATCCAAAAGGTTCTGAGAAACAAAGAATGGGAAGCGAATACTCAACAACACAACTATCCCAGGAACTCTAAGTGACAGAAACAGTAAGATACGGTTGCTTGGATCTCAGTTCTGGAGCGGCCCGTTCCCCCACCCGTAAGATACGCAGACTCAGTCTTTTTCTGCCTTCCACACACTAATCTGCAGCTGGTAACCACATCTCAAAATGCCAAGGGATGCCCACAAGAGGAAATGGCTGTCTGGGAACAGCACTGACGCTTGACCCACAGACCTCAAAGTGCTCGGGTTTTATCAAAAGCTAAAACAGGAGAGCATAAAAGAATGCACGAGTTAGCCACTTTTCCTGAGATTCAGTGAATTCAGTCACCCTTTTCTCGATAAAATGATCACAGAAAAATACTAGTCCACAGAGATAAGCAACAGCTGGGACGGTAAAGATATGGAGACTTTCTGTTTCAAAGATACAGAAGTTTGGGAAAATAACTTCTTTTCAAGGTAGCATTTTAACATACATAGGCTTCAGAAGATTGGACTTCATTATACCTTGATATCTGTTTACATTTATCAACCTTCATCTATTTATCTATCCTCAGCAGTCGAAGAAAAACAACGTTCCACTGTCACTCCATGGTAGTAACTGGAAGAAACTGCTTAAATACTGATTTTGATTCCAGAGGTCCGAGGTTGAAAACGCAAGTCCCAACCTTCATCTGCATTTTCAGGCCGTATAAAACCACAACACTTCAGAGAACTCTCAGAACAGTCAGGCAGTTCTGTGTCCATTGTCCTCCTTCATTTCCTCCTCAATAAATAATGGATAAAGCAATGATAGGTCTTTGCTGACTTTTTAATTCTTCTAGTATACAAAAATTATCTCCCGGAAATAAACTGACGTCTAAACAATAGTCTGCAAATGGGTGGAAATGTAATTTGGTGGTTCTTAAGGTGCTCCCTGTGTCCTGTTTTACTTCTGAGCCAGTCCATCACTCCACTATCTCCTTACCCTATCTCCACCTCACCTTCACCTCAAAACACACGCTTCTGTCTCACTGAGTCAGAGACTCAAGCTGTTATTTCGCCCCTTTTTTCTTGGTTTGCTATCCAATTTTCTATTAATTGGAACTAACATATCAACAGTGCAAATACAAATGTTACACCAATCTCAAACGGAAACCTCTTTTTACCAGAAACACAGTTGATAACTGTGTAGATATAACAACTGTACTAAGCACAGTCTACCTGATTTATGAATAGGGTATTCTCGGTAAGTGGATTTTCAAAATAATGGCGGCTTAGCCCTTTAAGAGTCATTATGCTTTTATTTTTTGTAATCTTTCTTGTTAGGGATCTTAGGGAAAAAATGAAGGCACCCCACACTTCTGCCAATTAAGAAACTGTCACAGGAAATAAAATCAAAATAATCTGCATGAAGTGAATAGAGAGGTGCTTCCAGATGTAGAAGAAGGGTGACACGGTCCTTTCACGAAATGGCCTCAGAACCCTCTTTTGCTGTGCTCTTCCTGCCGGGTCACTTCTAAGTTCTTCGGTCATTCCTTGCCAAGGTCGGTTGGTGGGCTTCTCTCTCACCAAACACCTCATCTATTCTTCGGTCCCCACTCCCTACCACCCATCCAATCAGTTCTCAGCTGACACTGCTGTTGGGTCTCCATCCTCAGATTATAATTAAAGCAGATTGGAAGACTCATTGGGGAAACCTGACAACTAATTTTGTGCCTGACAAGTAAAATATATGCAGAGAGTATTTTTTTCTTGGATTCACATTCTTTTTCCTTTCCCATGTAATTTTAGATTCCTTCTGCCTTTGAGGTTTTTATGCGAGTTAGAGATTGATATATAAATAATATACAGTCTGGCCATAGGCCATTAATCTTACACGCTCCCTTAAGTTATAGAACTCACTCTGGTGCCCAGGGAGGTAAGGCCATTGGAACAATCATTTTCTGCATAAAGTTTATTCATAATAATGTTCATTTGTCTCTTTACTTTGTTGATGTACAGTACAGTGGACTGCAGTAGTTTTACTTTATTTTATTTTATATACATAGGCCCAGTAAAGAAAATTGAGCAGATAGTTCCTTTTAATCAGCTACCCTTAGAAAATCAAGTCCATGTAACAAAAGCATTAAATTAAAAGATATTAAAACCACGCAGTATCTTGCATTTGAATAGGCATTCAATAAATACTTATTGTATTGAACTTTGTAAAACATACTCATTTATTAAAAATGTTTACTCACACATTAAAAGGAATCGTCATTAAAACTAAAATTTAGCAGGGAATCCTAAAATAGCATTCTTTATCTATTACATAAAATAGTACAGAACTTCAAAAGTATTCTCTGTCCTGATATTTTGAACATATCTCGTATGGGGTTCTTTTTTGCCGCTATCACAAAATGGATATATTGTGAGTAAAGACTCAGCAGACTCTTAAGCTGTGATTCTGACATAGATCATTTGTACAAAAGTAATTTAAATAATCATAATGTATATAGAATTCGTGCTTTTGTCTGGATGGTCTACAACTCATAAGCTGGGACAAGATTTTACAATCTTTATACTCTCTTCAGAAATGCCCATTTTGCATACTGAAAACCGCTGTCGAGGAACAGTCAGAAAAATACTATGAGGATGACAGATTTTATCCTGTTAAACACATCAACAGAGCGTGAGTCACATTTTTACTTTGGTGCCTGAATATCTTCAGTCTTACAACTTAATTTTGGGAGCTGAATTTGCCACATGTACAAGTTATACTAGAAGCCTCTTAAAAAGGCACCATGTAATTATCGTATGTGGTCTTCTATATTCTAAATCTTATAAGGTTTAGATCATATTAAACTATAAAGGTATAAAAACTATTAAATAGTAAATTTTCTACAAATCCTGAGAAATTATCAAACAAAGCACCAAAAATCTCTTGTGGCAGACTACTCCTTTCCCCTCCACTTCCTGCAAATCGATTTTCCCTTTCTCTTGGAGACCGGGCTATCTAGCCAGAAAATAATGTTCCAGACTCTCCTGGGGTAGTGTGGCCATGCATTTACATTCAGGCTAATGGAACGTGAGCCGTCATCTTCTCCTGGACCTTAGCTTTTCCACTCTTGCCACTGGCTGGAAGATGAACATAGCAGTGACTCTGCTCAGACCACAGGGATGAAAAATAACACCCTCCTGGGCTTCGAGGACAACAGGATGGGGGATCGTGGCTCCCTGAATGACCCAGCAGAGAAGAGGCACTCTGCCAGCCTAAACCAGCTGCAGTGTCACGTGAAAGAGAAATGCACCCTCTATTATTTAAGTCACGGTGTCTTGGAGTTCCTTTTGTAATTTAACCTGTACCCTAATATATCTGTTAATGATATGGTGCCCAAAGTTTCTTCTATAACGTAAAGCAAATAGAAACAACCTGATGACATTTCGGACTCCTCTGAAGATGCATGAGGAGCTTTCCTTTTCACTTTTCTTCACAGGAAGGACCAGAGGAGGGCAGAGCGCCCACCGTGACTCTTGCTCCCCAGGAATCACGGAAGCACAGTTAGATTTGCCATGTGTCACTCTCCTTTCACTGTTCAGAGAGTGTCTGTGGCTCCTGACTACCTTTTGAGGCCCAGACCAAATGCCACCCTCCAGAAATAATATTCTGACTTTTTCAACTAGAAATAAGTGGTCCTCTTTCTAAACGCCCACACGATTGTATCAGTATGTGGAGACTCTCCAACATGTATTATCGCTGCAAGTATACTCTGTCCTCTACTAAAATGTGAGGTTCCTCAGTGAAGGATTTCTGATTTATTTTATAGAATTCACAGTGTTTTGCATGTACTTAGAGTAACATAAATATATGTTCATTGTAAGAGTGGATGGTAAATCCTTAGTTATTAAATTATAAAACAGCCCTTATTATGCTTAAGGAGATAATATAATAATGTATCGTTTGTAAAAAACATTTTATACTAATCTAGAAGCCATATAAACTAATAGTAATAGTAATAACAACAACAATAATAATCTTTTTGCCATTCAATTTAGATACAACAAAATGACATAAATATCAGACGAGAATAGTAATATTCTTTTGAATTGAACGATACCATCGTTTTCAACTGGTTCTAGATAAAATTTTTAAAAGGCTAGAACATGACTCTACTACAAACTCTACCTACATTATATAGTTAATCACATATCTATCAGACAGATCCTGATATTGGTTGGAAAATCTATAAGCAGTTTTAAAAATCATGTCTGATATTTACTCAGTGGCTATCTTATTTACTAGACTTTATAAGATCAAATCATGTGTCACCTACCAAATTAAGGCACAATAGATTCTTTTTTTTTTTTTTTTTTCAGTACGCGGGCCTCTCACTGCTGTGGCCTCTCCCGTTGCGGAGCACAGGCTCCGGACGCGCAGGCTCAGCGGCCATGGCTCACGGGCCCAGCCGCTCCGCGGCATGTGGGATCTTCCCGGACCGGGGCACGAACCCGTGTCCGCTGCATCGGCAGGCGGACTCTCAACCACTGCGCCACCAGGGAAGCCCACACAATCGATTCTTGATTGATTCTGAAGTTAACATTAGGGCTAGCTATCAAATCTGTGAATTTTCAGCTGACACATTAGCTGAGTCCCAGTGTAATCAGAACATGGATATATATATATTATATATATATAAATATATATAATATAAATCATATACTTTATATATAATATGTATATAATTTAAAACATTTGTTCTTAATATTTAAAAGTTTGGGAACCAGAAAAGGAAGTCTGAAATAGGCTTGGAAATGCACTAATTGATTTTATATTCTCAGTTCTCAAATACTCTTACTTGAACATAATCTATTAAACCTGACTTAATTAATAAAATATGCTAACTATTTTATCTCTCTAATATTCTAAACGCCACTTTCCACCCAAGCTAAAGAAACTCATGTTCTTAAATAGATTATGTGAATTAGACAGCATTATATTATAAAATCATCAAATTATTTTTTCTCAACATTTTTTCTTAAACTTGGGAGATTAGAAGAACTTGGATTTGACATTCAGTAGCAATATTTCACGGCCATGTGAATTTATGCATGTAACTTAACTTCTCTGAGCCACGGTTCTCTATCCCTGAAAATTCGGATACTACATACTTACAGTGTTAGCATAAAGAGTAGATGTAAGATTGCATGTAAAACATCCGTTACAGGACCTGGAACAGCAGACATTTGCTACATATAAAACCCTCTGATACTTCTATGCAGTGGGAAAGAAAAACGGTATTATTCTACTCATTTCATCTACCTAGCAAATTGATTTAGCATAGAGTGGCTGGTTAAAAATGATGTATTTTAAATTTTTGAATGAGTAAATACATTCTATAATTTTTAAATAAAGTTTGATAATTTTGTAAAATATATTTATATTCATATGATATATAATTTGAATGAATAAACAATTTTATTTGGGAATGAGTAAATCTTAAAAATTTCATTCTTCCTCTCATTCTCACATCATTATAATTTCTTTCTTGGTCCTCTCCTGTTAGAGTTTAAACACTGTTAACTATCTATGTGTTTTTGAGAGGCAAATAAAAACAACTGCAACCCTTCCCTTGAGACTTGACATTCAAAATATTAAGCTTCTCCCTAGAACTATCATCATTAAAATACTATTGTACTCGTATTAGAATCAAATGAATTGATGAATGAAACACAAGAGGTAGTCTTGAACTAGACCTTAGCCTTTAATAATCACAAGCTATCATAAGCCAAAGGACAAAGAATTAAACACTTAGAAATAGTTTTTAAAAAACTGGCTATTTGAGAAAGAAAAGACTAATGCTAGCTTCTTATTTTGCAATTTTAAATGGGTTAAAAAGTTAAATGGAAAAAATCCAAGTGAAGAAACAAACCAGGTTTCAGGGAACATGGCAATTTACATGTATACATTTCATACTCTTCCTTCCTGCTATCCCCTAAAACGTCAGTAAAAACATATTTACGTAATAAACCTACAAAAATAGGAAGCTTGAGAGGGGAGAGAGTAACCAAAGAATTTTGGAGGCTAAAAAGCAAAGGATAAGTGGTAACAGATTTAACAGACCTAGGGATGCTAAAACCTAACGTAACAGTGGGAAAGGCTGTGAAGCAGTCCTAATTTGTCCTGCATTAGGGCCCCAGTCTGGAGATATACTCTCTGGAGAGTAAAACAGGATTTTTTAACTAGGGGACACCAGACACAGGAGAAGACAGAGTTACTATTCACCAAACAGGAAGTAAGGATATATGTATATACTGAATGCTCAGACTACCTCTCTCGTCTGCATCCTTTTCTCCACTCCCTGAAAACTGGCAGTGTGGCCTTTACCCTCCAGACAGAATAATAACAGAGGATTTTTCTGGGGATTCTGACCTGCCCAAGAAGAAACACCAGAATTACCTAATAGCAAATAGCAAAAGAAAGCAGTCAGATGTCCCAAGTTCAAGCTCTCCCCTCAAGTTCAAAGTCACACATGCTACCAAAATGAGTAGAATTTCCATTTAGTACTTTTGTCTCCAACTTTTAAATATGAAAAATCAGCCAAAGAGGACTAGAAGACTCTTTTATGCCAAAAGAGGCTTTTAGCATAAAAGATGGAGATCAAAACAGATAACCAAAAACCACAAAATCAAACAGTCACTATGCAGGGAGAAGAAAGCTTTAAAATATCCTAATTTTCGGCTACTTCCCACTAGCCATCTATTTTACGTTTGGTAGTGTATATATGTCCATGCCACTCTCTCACTTTGTCACAGCTTACCCTTTCCCCTCCCCATAGCACAGGGAGATCAGCTCGGTGCTTTGTGACCGCCTGGAGGGGTGGGATAGGGAGGGTGGGAGGGAGGGAGACGCAAGAGGGAAGAGATATGGGATCATATGTATATGTATAACTGATTCACTTTGTTATAAAGCTGAAACTAACACACCATTGTAAAGCAATTATACTCCAAAAAAGATGTTAAAAAAAAATCCTAATTTTCTCATAGAGATTGAGAAGATATTTCATCCGTGAAACGAAAACAGGATGTTTTTTAAAATAAAGTACATTTACAAAACAAAGAGATTTTGGAAATTAAAAACATGACTGTTGAAATGAAAAACTCAACAGAATACTGGAAAATAAATTTGCAATGATCTGATATGGGAAATAAAATATTAAAGAACCAGCCAAGGAGGTATAATCCCTGGAAAAAGAACAAGGAAAACGGACTAAAAGGAATCATTATTAAGTCAAAAATGGTGAAGGGTTTGAGATTTCACTCCACTTGAAAGCTAATAAGTTAGCCTGCCAGAGATTTATAAATATATGTTGACAGAAGACACAATAGCCCTGCTTCAGGGATGCAAAGCATTTATTACTCACAGCAGAACAGCTGCTGGAACAGCGCCTTGTGCTGGGTCCCAATCCCCACAGGGTGACACAATTAGGGCTGGATTTTACCTGTGTGTGCATCGTGGTGCACCACTGAGAAGGGAGTCCTCAGTTTCAGAGCTCTGACCCATCTGCTCATGCTACCTTCCAGAAAGAGAGAGATGCAGCATTGTCCTGGAATGTAAGCAAATACCTCTAGGAGGAAGTAGAAGGCTTTATCTTTACTATTCTGGTACATCTTTAGGGAAGCATGTCTCTAGATATCTCTAGAGGGATACACTATCTCTGGTTTCCAAGACTGTTTACTGATCAAAAATGCCCTTTGCTTAAAATGTTCAGACTGTGCAGGTCTAGGCTCTGAGGAATCACGGAGAATTGTCTTCCAACTATCACCAATAAAATAATTCAATAAAATTTCTAAGCCCACTTAGTCTTTAGCCCACTGAATGAATATAAACCTTTACCAGGGCGTATTACGATGAAACTTCAGAAATTGTGGAGAAGCCAGAATTTCAACAAGGTTTTATTTCAGAAGGATAAAAACTAGGTTATATACAAAGTCAGAATGTCTTTGGACTTCTTAACTGCAACATTGGAAACTAGAAGACATTGAAATGATGCCTTCAAAATTCTGAAGGAAAACTCTTCCCTAGTTAGACTTCTATACCCAGCTAAGTAACCAATCAACTGAGGGTGGAATCAAGATAGTTTCAGATATCCAATGTGAACAAAAATTTTACCTCCCCTGTTCCTTTCTGATTTAGCTACTGGAGAATGTATTCTGCCAAAAGGAGGGAAAAGAATCAAGAAAACCAAGAAGTGGTTTCCAGGAAACAGAAAATTCCACACAGAAGAAAGCGTCAAGAGTTCAAAGGAGAATAATGAATGGAGAGTCTAGGAAGACCGCACCACACTAAACACAGTAGACGATCGGTCTGGATTACAGTGATTTGAGAAATTTAAAAGACATTGTCGAGGGCTAACTTCCCCATCATGCCCAATGTCACTCTACAATCTTTTAAATTTAGGACACGGTGACTGGCTGAGTCTGTTCCAGACTATTATCTGTACTTTGTCTTGACCATTTGCTGGTGATATTTCTATTCTCCCCTCTGTGTCCTTGCTTTTGGGTTAGTTGAATATACACATTACCCTAAGGCAGTATTCAGCTAAGATAAAATCCTGAGAGAGAAGGTTGGCCATAGTGAACTCAGAAGCAAAAACATCAGAGAAACTCCCTCACCTGATGGCATTCCCACTGTCCATCTAGCCTGGCCCACTGCAGTCCTTCTAAACGCCCTACGCATGTTGAGTCCCATGCTTATCAAGACTTAACATGGCTTTGCCCAATGCCCTCTCCAGAGCGTGGTCTTGAACATTCTGTAGCGTCAAAAATTATATTTTTATAAAGACATTTGTAAAATGTCTTTATGAAAATATACTATACTTTATAAAGACAAGCTACGGACTGGAAGAAAATATTTGCAAATGACACTACAGACAAGGGGTTAATTTCCAAAATATACAAACAGCTCATACGGCTTAATATCAAAAAATATATTTTTAGGAATATTTTAGAATAGAGGAAAAACTGTCATAATGAAATATAAAGAGTTTAAAAAAGGAGACAGAAGTGTGCCTGCTATCGCCACAATTTTGATTCTAAGAGTAAAACAAGCAATATTTATTGAGTGCTTCCTGGGTGCTATGCACTGATCTAGGCTTTACCACCACTGACCACCTCCTTCCTTTTGAAAACACTTACTTCCCATGGATTCCATGACATCCTGATCTCCGGTTTTTCTATTCCTTCTGCGCATCCTCTGAACCTCTCCACAGTAGCCTGAAATTCTGTGGCTCCCCAGAAGTGTTCCTTATCTTCTTTTCCATCTTGTTTTACAAACTCTTGAATTCATGGACTGCATTCACTGCAAAGCTTCATTCACTGTCTATTCTTAAATTCCAGATATAAATATCCCGTCAAATTGCCCCTCAGATCTCCAGACTGATACTGATTAACCTTAATGACAATTCCACATGTATGGCCCATAGGCACTACTGATTCAACACATCTCAAACTTAATTCATTATTGAACAAAAAAAATCTTATATTTTTCCTACCCGATATTTTCTAACGCAGTGATAGCCACACCATCTATTCAGAAGTCCAAACGAAGAGGCTGAAAGCCACCTTACACTTCTACTTTTTCTTCTCATCACACTCATTTTGCCACCAGGTCTGCTGACCCTATCTTCTTGATATCATTGCAATCACTCCTTTTTCTCCATCCCTATCTCGGCTGGACTTCCATCTTTCTTGACAGCATTACTGACCCAACCCTGCTCCTCCCCAGACCTTACTGTACCCATTCCATTTCTCTATGACTTCTCTATTATCCTTCTGTCATGTAACATTTGACCATGTCAGGTACCCATTCTTCAAATGAATCAAGGCATTTCTTAACCTTCAGGATAAGGTCTAAACTTCAGGCCATGGCATTCACAGTTCTTTTTCACAATGACCCTTCCTCCTTCCTCAACACCATCTTCTGCTAACCTTATATTCCAGCCTTAAAGAACTACATTTTACATATTCTCTTGCCTCTTTGCCTTTGTGCGTAATGCTCTATCCTCCTGGAATGATCTTTCTCACCCTCTGTATGTTTCTAATTGCTATTCATCTTGATGAATTCAAGAGTTACTTTATCAGTGAACCCTTCCCTGACTCCCCCATTACCCTAGTCTGGATGAGACAGCTCTCCTCTGTGCTTCCCAAAGGCCCTGCTTTAACATCCCTCTCTTACACCCTTATCAAACTCACTTCAAGGTAATCCCACCAGAAACTTGCTTTTAATGATCTATTCCTCATTAGAAGTCCTCTGGATGGATTTCCTTAGAAGGAGTTTATGAGCCACACAAGAAAACTTATCTTTGCGGTTCAGTTTTGTGTCTGTTCTAAAGTAGTGCTGCCCAGTGTGGTCACCAAAATTACTGAACAGATTTGACACTGAATAACTTCTGCTATTTCAAAACATTCAAATATGCTTTCAAAGGACAACTGAGAGTATTCAAAAGACACTGCAAGAATTCTTGAATGGTTGTTAAAAAAATCGGTCAAAGTACTCGAATTATAGTTTTAAATATACACAGGCTTTCCAATACATATTTTAATTTAAAAATCATCAAATAAAAGTACAGTTTTAAGTGAAAAAATTTAAGGAAACTTCTAATTTTAGAACACTAATACGTGTATAAACACCTTCAATCAGTGGATAGGGAAACAAAAACAGTACAAAAATGCATCATGGGGCTTCCCTGGTGGCACAGTGGTGGAGAGTCCACCTGCCGATGCAGGGGACACGGGTTCGTGCCCCGGTCCGGGAAGATCCGACATGCTGCGGAGCGGCTGGGCCCGTGAGCCATGGCCGCTAAGCCTGCGCGTCCGGAGCCTGTGCTCCGCAACGGGAGAGGCCACAACAGTGAGAGGCCCGCGTACCGCAAAAAACAAACAAACAAAAAAATGCAGCATGCAACTTCACACACAATTAGAATACAGTATTGTTACACACACCAAAATAACTCCATTAAGGAACGCATGAAGTAAAAAGTGATATCAAACAGGAATATCTTGGAAGAATGCGACAGCACAGGCTTCCGGTATTAATGGGAAGAATATAAAAATACTAACATGGAGGTATAATCCACTGTTTTGTATGTTCATTCTTATTCTTATGTCAGAATTATTATGCCATGAAGCTATTATTTGCCACTGATAATTTCTCTCAATGAATAACATTCTGTTTGAGAACAAGAGAAAAACAGTAATGAAATACTGACTTAGATGTATTTGTTGCTCAATACTTGAATATTTTAATCCAAGCTCTGTGACAAAAAAGTTAAAGAGATATACTACTTAGCTTGATGAAGAGCTGTTTTAAGAAAGCATGTATCCAGCACATTAAAGTATCAAGGTGTTTAGAGAATGTGACACAGTGAAGGCATTACATGAATATGAAATGAATGATACAATGCATGCAGTAGGCACTTAATATACTATTTGTGAAACTAAATACCAAGTATGAATCAGGGAGATGGCTTCAGATCAGAAAAGTGACCCAGAGTTACGTATATAGTCATTACTTTCATGAATTCAGATTTCATTTTAATGAGCATTGAGGCATCATTTGAATTCTGAGTAAATTGAATTTATTATATAGACTGTTGCTTAAAATAGTGGGTTATCATCTAACACCTGGAAATACTTAGTGTCCAAGACTTTTCAGTGTGACCTCGGGCTTTTTGTTTTTGGTTTGGGCATTTTTTTTCTTAGCAAGGTGAATTCTGTTGCCTGATACATTTATATCAGTTATAGGAAAAAAAGGAGAAACTATGGTCGTGTCGTAAGTGGTGTATATCTCACCAAACCTTTACTGAACACTTATCTGAGGGCTGCAGTTTTCTACTGCTGACTCCACAAAGGTGATAAAATAAGACCCGGTCCTTGCCTTCGGGCATGCTACGATCATTCCATTATAATTTAATGTAGCAAAAGAAGGATAAAAAATAGGGGAATCACAGGTGAGAAGCCGGTCCAATGAAGCCTGGGAATTCTGGAAGAGCTGACCACCATCTCACATGTGGACTTAAATATGCAATTTCCATTGAGGACAAACCCCAGGTAAGCTTGGCTTCATTGTGAGTTAAAATCCTGGCTTTATCGCTTACTACCTGTGTGACCTTGGGCATACAGCAGATGCTTATGAAATTACTCTGACCAACACCGTCGGCAGTAACGGTGGCAAAATCAAGAGCTATAGGGGTTTGTGAATCAGTTACACCTACACATACATCCACTCTTTTTGTATATTCTTTTCCCATATAGGCCATTGCATATATAAAATATGTATCTACTTTATATGTAAAATAGATAATTAATAAGAACCTGCTGTATAGCACAGGGAACACTACCCAATACTCTGTAATGACCTTTATGGGAAAAGAATCTAAAAAAAAAAAAAGTGGATATATGTATAACTGATTCACTTTGCTGTACACCTGAAACTAACACAACACTGTACATCAACTATACGCCAATAAATTTTGTTTTTAAATGATCATTAAAAAAAGAGCTATGGGGCTTCCCTGGTGGCGCAGTGGTTGGGAGTCCGCCTGCCGATGCAGGGGACACGGGATCGTGCCCCGGTCTGGGAAGATCCCACATGCCGCGGAGCGGCTGGGCCCGTGAGCCATGGCCGCTGAGCCTGCGCGTCCGGAGCCTGTGCTCCGCAACGGGAGAGGCCACAGCAGTGAGAGGCCCGCGTACCGCAAAAAAAAAAAAAAAAAAAAAAGAGCTATGGGAGTTTGGAAAGACTTGATGGGTGACATGAGACTCAAACTGAGCCTCGGGGACATGTAAGAATTAGGTAGAGTGAGTTCGTGATAGGAAGAGGCCAGTTTGGGTGTGAGAAACGAGAAAAATTCAGAGGAGGAAATATGCATGGTGTGTGACCTAAAAGCAGACAGGTGCGGGGACTTCAGGCAGGAAGAACCAGAGAGCAAATTCCAAGACCACAGACAATCTCTGAATGTTTCTCATAAAAGACTGAAAACGTGTCTTTCAAAGCTTCCATTCTTCTACTTACATTCCTCACTAATTTCTTTCAAATATACACTTAGACATACTTAATTGAATGTAATATTTTGCCAGCATTTATGGTAATTACTTTTCTTTCTTTTATTAAGGAACAACAAAATTTTATGTAGAATTCAGAGCCCCAATGTTCTCAGTTAGCAGTAAGTTATCTGATGTACTTTGCAATAAAGCAGCATCTGCGAGAGTTATTCTTCTTGGAGAACAAAAGAACACTCCTTAGATTTTTAAACGTACAAGCGTGCACTATTCACATCTCGTACGGTGAAGGTACAGCAAGTAGTTAATTCATCTTACTCAAATCTATTATCTCTACTCCCTTCCTGCACAGTGTTTTATAAGTTTTTCTGCATAGAACTGAATTGGCTTTTATGCCACAGTTTAGAAAGAAGGAAGAGATGCACATAGCCACACTCTAGACAGAGATACACCAGATGCAAACAATACCCCTCTGCGATGTTCACAAGAGATTTATCACAGGAAAAGGGGCCAGAAGAATGTGGACATTTCTGGGTTACTGTGCTATTCCCTCCTGCTATTCTCTAACCATCTCAGACAGGCTGACAGAAACTATTGTTATAAGTTCTGCTGGTGTCGTATTTATATACCGTATCGGTGAGACTGCCAGACCTCAGGAAAGGCAGGCACTATAATGCGCTCTTTCAATTTGCACACAGAAACCGTAAGAGTCTATTATCAGGTTTACTACAATTCCTATCACCATTGCTGAAAAAATAGCAAACGGCACCAGCAGGCTGAAAATAGAAGAACGTCTGTTGCATGGAGAAGAAAAGGAAAGATTTTAAATTTCTACCGCGACATTTCACATCCCATGACCACCTCCTGGAATCTTCTTTTTGACATGAAAAAGTTTGTCATGGGCAGGGTAATAAGGACAGAACTCTTGTTATAGGGTGACCTGTCAGTAACTGTGCGTCCACATTCAACAGCTAGATCATTCACACGCTTCTGATGTGTGATTCGGCAAGGAGGCCAACGAGGAAATACTCATGCGAACGATCCTGCCTGCATACACTTCTGTTTACTTAGAAGTCAGCAGGCGACCACAAGCTTCCAATCTACACCTCCCTTAACACGGGATACGTGGTGAGGGATCAGAATCACATCAAAGCTCTAAGACTTCGTATCAGGAGCAGCTAACATACTAGTGGATCCTGCGCTTCTGTTTTTCCACCAAAGTTGGCAAGAGTACGGCTGATAATCCCAATGGAAAGAACTATTACGAAAAACTGTTGGGGAGGTGCGTGTGTGTGTGTGTGCGGGCAGGGGTGAGGCGGAGAAAGGAGATTCCGCATGTGTTATGTCATCTCCTGATGAAAAGTTTCTGTTTCTATCGCAGCTTTTGACATCTTTCTATTACTTTTTAATAAACTCTGGATATAAAAAAAAACTAAGCCTATAGAATATCAATCAACCTTTATTGAGGACTTACTGTGTTCCTTCTAAGTACTATTAACTCTTTAATTCACACAAAGCCTTTAGACATAGATTCTATTTTTACCACCCATGTGTTACAGATGATGAAACTGAGGCACATAGAGTTTTTAAGGAAAGAGGCCAAGATCACATAGCTAGTGAGAGGTAGACCAGGGATTCAAACCCAGGAAGTGTGGTTTAAGTGTGACTGGACTTATGCTGACCAATGTTACAGCCACAGTCACTCAGGGCTGCTGAGGAATCAAAATAGGACTGACTGGAACTGAGATGCATTGCATGTGTAAAATACACATGGAACTGCACTTAGGAAGAGAAGGAATGTGATAATATCTTGAGTGTTTCGCATCTCATTAAAAACTTTTATATTGACTACGTGCTGAAATAATGTTTTGGGTATATTGGGTTAAATAAAACATAACTAAACGAATTTCACGTTTCATTTTACTTCTTTAACGCAGCTACCAGAAAATTCTAAAATTACACATGTGAATAACATGAGGAATAAGTATGACCTTATTATTATCTTCAGAGGCATTAATAAAAATCATCATCATTATAGGGACAACATCTCTATTAAACACTTACAAGCCAGGCATTGGGACAAGCCAATGTCATCAATAGTGTAGGTACCACCCTCTAGGGGGCATTCTGGAAATCTATGGGTCCATTTTTTTGGTTGTCCCAATTTGGTGGGTGCTCCTGGCATCTAGCCAAAGGATGCAGGTGGTATAATAAATCTTGGGTCAGTCTTGCCCAATGAAGAATGCCACTGAAGAGTCTCAGATGAAACATTTCATAACTATCTCAGCCTAACTGACTCAGCCTAAAACCTTACATAAAAACATAAAATATTTGTTGCACAGTTTTAATGCTTAATGCACTGAGTTTTCCAGAAATTCAGCTACCACGTTAATCAAGGAAAGATGACTTTGGTCAGAACTTTACACAAGTTGTTTTTACCATTTTAGCGAATTACATGACTGATATCGATGTTGCCCTTGTAGTAGACTTGCAGATTCAGCACGCCTGTGTTTATACTACCATCTCTGCCGTATTCAAGCTGATGTAAGCGCAAGCATCGTGCTTGCATGTGGGCGGTACCTATACTATTGATGACATTGGCTTATCTCAATGCCTGGCTTGTAAGTGGTTAATAGAGATGTTATCCATATAATGATGATGATTTTTATTAATGCCCCTGAAGAAAATAATAGGATATTTATTCCGCATGTTATTCACATGTGTAATTTTAGAATTTTCTAGTAGTTGCATTAAAGGAAAATGAAACATGTGAAATTCATTTATGTTTTATTTAAAACCCAATATATCCAAAACATTATTTCAACATGTAATTGCTTCATATGCCATTTAGATTTGTCATGCATGGTCATTTACATATCAAATACATATTATTTTATTATAAATTGCTTTCCTTTTATTTTTTCTTTAAATTAGATTTAAGAAATTATATTCATTTAAAAATTACGCATGTAGTTAGGCTGTATTATGTACAAGTTATTTTTCAGAGAATAAATGGTGCATTATAATATATTAAGAAAGTAGCTCTTGCTCCAGTAAGACTGAGAACTGACAGGCTGAATTCTTTATATGATTAACTCATCTTATCTCCCCAAATGACAAACTTCAATGTGAACATTAGGGAACTAGTGGAATAAACTGTGGTACCTCCTCCCGGTGGAATACTGTGCAGCTATGAGGAGAAACAAAGTCCTTTTTATATCCCTGGAGTGATCTTCAGAATATCATCTTAAGTGGGAAGTTAAGTCAAGAATACTATACACAGCACTTGTTCTCAAAGTGTGGTCTCTAGACCCGCAGCAGCGGTATCACCATCACCTGCAAACTCGTTAGACATGCAGAAAATTGGGTGTTCTCCTAAACCTACTGAATCAGAAACTCTGGGGATGGGACTGGCAATCTGTGTTTTAACAAGCCCCCAGATGATGGGTTTGCAGGTGAATTTGAAAGCGATTTCTATGCAGCGCGCTACTGTTTATGGTGGAAGGGAAGGGCATACAATGCAGACACATGCATATGTAATTACACTATACATATATCTTTGTTTGTTTGCATGTTTTTAAAAGATAGAAGATTAAACCATTAAATAAACAAGAGATAATACAACTATATAAAATGGTTACCTGTGAATGAGGGAAGGCTGAGGCACATGTGCAGAGCCAGACTTCTCTGAATATACTTCAAGTTGTAGATTTGAATTTGGAATCATGTTACATACATATAAAAATTTTTTAAATACAAAATAAAACAAATGAACCTATGTATTAAGTTGATGGCTTAATAAAACAGAATATTTCTAGTGATTTTAAAGCACAGTAATTTGATGTACTCTATTAGGATATAACTAAGTAGAACAAAAAGAACTACAAAGATATCTTAAATTCTTTTCAGTAATCGTTTTGTTACCCATGATATTAATATTGCTATTCTCAAACTACTGTAATGTCGACATCACTACTGGATCAAGGAAATAAGTGATTATGTTAATGCCATTAGGAGTTTAGAATTTCACTAAAAGAGAAAAAAATGTAAAATCAAACAATTTAGGGTAAAAGAGTGTCGTTCTAACTTTAAACTGGCATTACTGCTATGAACTATAATATATGTCCTCTTGAGAAATTTTCTCAGTTTGGTCCACTAAAAGGGCAGGAAACAAATGGCCAACCCACCAACAAGATGTATCCCTGGAACACAGCTGTGGTCTCAAAATACCATTCCTCCCTAAAAGAAACCTGAGTTCCCTGAGAAATAACTGAAGTCACGCCTAGGATAGGAAATGTACAAGATAAGCCTAGCCATCCTGTCACACTAGAAGTTAAGGAACCTATTACAGACTAAGGTAATGTCAAAGGACTCAACAGCCAAACTGAAAAGGTTTCCATTGACCAAAGATGGGAACGTTTGAACATTAATAAGTATAATAATGACAACAAATTAAAATATGTTAAATATGTTTAAAATCCGTTAATTCACAATGATACCAAATAACGAAACACATAAAAACCTTCATTGATCATCTCTGAAGCTGCTAGAAAGTCATCTAAAATATTTTGCAAACTGCAAAGCGAAAGAGACAAACTTGACCTGTCATTCCTGTACTAATTATATCTCAGGGTAACAAAATAATTGATGAGAGATATTTCTCTCTATAGAGTATTTAAGCTAATAAAGGAAGAAAGAATTGTAGAACTAGACTATCACCATTTGGCAAAACCTTCAGGAAATGATGAATTTAGACAATAATTGTCCTGGTAGCTACCTTAATAAAGAGAGGTGTAACCTGAGAGAATTACACATTTCCTATGAATTATTCTTGAAAAAAAGGAAATAAAAAAAATCAAACAAATTAAACTACTACTATACATATTTTAAAGGAACATAAACAACTCTACAGAGTCCACCTCAATATTTTCACTACTCTTGTATATATGGAATTCTTTATAATAAAAAGATTTAAAAAAAACTAAAATGGATACCCATGAAAACTCTGAAAACTGATTTGTATATAAATTATAGTGAATTAATTTGAGCAGGTACAAAATACATATGAAGAAAGGTCATAGGCTTGCTATCCTATTCCTCTTGGTATTCTCTCTAGGTCCTATCACTGTACTTAAGCTCATAGCAGGTACTTAATAAATTATTACATAACAATTGCTCCGATTTTTTCCCAAGGCTGCTGCTGCTTAAAATTATTAAATAGAATAACTTTCGAACAGGCATGACAAAAATTATTGTTGACACTTAGCTTAATATAACTTTCACTGGTGCACAATTTTTTAAAAATGAGTATAACATAATGGTATTGTTCTGTAAAAACAATGATAATTTTGGTTTAGACTAGAAATCATATTTTTTTAAAAAATGTAATAAAGACTATTAAAAACATTTTGATACCCAAAACATTTAGTAAAATATTTTTCTTAAAAGCAGATGCATTTAACTCTATACTGAATGTCCTAAATAAGTATATCTCTAGAAAAACTTTAGAAAAATATGTTCTACTGATGACATCTTTGCATGACGTTTCAAAAATAAGTAGTAAAAATCTATGAGAAAGAAATAATCTTTTGAGACATTTTATTAAAGATGATTTTTAGCTTCCTTGGACATATAAACTGTTTTCTTTATTATAAATAATAACCATATTAATTTTAAACAAGAAAAAGGTGGGTAACACCTATTACAAAATCTATTTTTATATCTCATTTTACAAAAGTCAATGTTAACTAAATTTCATTCTGTAGACTACAGAATGGATGCTCTTAGAAAAAAAGCATTTCATGGTCAAATGCATTTGGGAGATACCATATACTGCATTATTTGTGCAAATTCAGAGTACCAAGTCACATACAATAGTAAAGGCTCTGAGAAGTCTTCTAGTAGAAATACTCCCCACAAAATCTGTAACAGTACATTTCCAAAATTTACTTGATGATGCAACCCTCTTGTATAATGTTTCAATGTTTTATAGAACAAGCGTTGGAAATGCTGGCCTCAGTTCAAGTGTCATTTTCTAAGCCATTTTTAATCACAGCATGCAGACCAGATAGAGAAGATCTCTCCATAGTGTCATTTTATACACAGGAAAACATACACACACAAGAAATCAGTGAGCTATTGAAAATCAGAAGCAAATTATTGTTGGGTTTCAGGAAAAGAAATAATACCCTTTGATTCACAGACTGACATGAATAATTTTCCAGTTTTAAAAACTAAACTCTATTTTTACTATTTCAAAATGTCAATGAAAATGGCTATAAAAGTTAACATAGCTAATTTTTACTATGATAGAATTGCATACCTTATAACTTGGAATAATTACTTCTACTATAGTAAAATTGTTTCCCTGAAAAGTAGAAGAGAAATTCAGTGACAGTGTCTAATTTTGTCATATTCTTTTTTATTTATTTATTTATTTATTTATTTATTTATTTATTTGTGCGGCACGAGGGCCTCTCACTGTTGTGGCCTCTCCCGTTGCGGAGCACAGGCTCCGGATGCGCAGGCTCAGCGGCCATGGCTCACGGGCCCAGCCGCTCCGCGGCATGTGGGATCTTCCCAGACCGGGGCACGAACCTGTGTCCCCTGCATCGGCAGGCAGACTCTCAACCACTGCGCCACCAGGGAAGCATATTCCATTGTTTAACTCATTTAAAAACTCAACAGTAAAATAACTTTCTATGAAAACATTAAATGGAGCCCAAACAATCCAAAACTTAACAAATCAGACACAGCAGGAAATCCCGGGGTTACACTCGATAAGGCTGTTTATGTGGAAGCTGCCGTTCTCTGCTCTTGTGGATGCTCTCAATGGGACAAGGCCCTCAGTTAGACCCCAGGAAGGTACAGGCGGCTTTCTCCCTGCGGTTGGCTTTGGAAACTTAACTTGCAAGATCAACTATAGCGCTTTACCTAGCCACCTCTGAGGTTAAAAGAGAGAATGCAGTGTGATACTGGAAACACACACATGTAAGGAGAGTGGACGACCTTGAAGTATAAACAGAGACCAGAAGAGAATGGAAGGAAACAAAGAAAATCATATTACGTAAAGACTTCGAAAGCCTTTCATTTCAGCTACAGCATCTTAACGGGCAATACTTAGTCTTTTTCAAAAACTCTAGAGCCCCTCTGGAGCCAAAAGGGAATCGGACAGAAAAGAATAAGGGAAAAAAAAATGCTGGAGACACTATTGTTTTCTCTTCCTCCTTAACCCCAGCCAATGTATGTGTCTTGTCTATATCATGTTTTCCAGAAAGTAGTTCAACACTACAAAGTTGCTATCAAAGGATGTGTAGACAGACTCTTCTGCAGCTTGTTCTGAGAGAATTAGCACAGGCTGTGAAGTTGAGTAGGGTTCTAGCGCCCGCTCTACCTTGTACGATCAAAGAGAGGAGGCAAATTCTGGCCAGCCTCGTGCTTTTTCAACTAGAATATGGTAGTAATAATGTAACGAATTACCTGTGGATGTATTTTTTAAAAGTGCTATAGAACTGTTGTTGCTCTCATATTGAGTTCATCATCTCTAAGAACTATAACAGAAGTTAGTATTTATCTTTTCATAGATTTTTTTAAACACTTCATGAAGTTTCTTAAAGGGTGTCTATCACTCCTCACAGGGTATAAACCTATTTGTCTTTGTTCTACCTTTTTAAAGCATAGATGGTTCTCAATAAATATTCATTGAAAATGAAAGACAAATAAAAACAGTGTTATGGATAGGAGACGACATCACCAAGATGGGGACATAGGTTGTTCCCAGGAAGCCCTCACAGTATCAGCTAGCAACTAGCCACAGACAAGACAACGCTGGGGGAATCCCAGAACCTATGGGGGCGGCGGCGGAGAAGCCGAAGCTCCCCCTTGGACCAGAGACAGAGCAGGGCGCGTGAGAAGGGCAAGAAGAAGCGCTGCACTGACTGCATCGCCTCTCCTCGGGCCAGCACACTTCCACAGCCTGAGCGCCTCCCTGGGCTCAAGGTTCCTGCAGGGTAAAAAGAGAGCCCCAGGTTGACATCCAGCCCCCCCAGTGCTGCGGGATGCGTCCTGGAAGACCCACTAGGATCTGGCCTCATGGGAGTCACTGGGGGAATCTGAGACCCAACGACAGCGGATGAGAGAGCGATGGAGAAGAGGGCAAAGCTTAGAGCACCCAGCACTCAGATCTCAGTGAACCGCATTCCGTCTCACGGCAGTGCCCCAGTAGAGGTCCCAGCCAGTGGCTCTGCCCATCTGCAGAGCTGAGCAAGTGGCCCTGTCTGGCCAGGGAGCTCGGGGGGGGGAGGGGGGCAGTCCTGCTTGATTTGGGTCCCCAGTCAGTGGGTCATACTGGCTGTGGGTCCTGATCTACCACACTGCCTAGACAGGGAAGCAAATTTGTAGCCCCTCCAGTTGTGTGCATTCAGGAAGCCTGGCCAGAGAACCTGGGCAGCCGTGGAGCCTATCCTACAGCCCCACTCAGGCAGGGAGCCAGGCCAGCAGGCCCATCCAACGGTTCAGCATCGCCCCTGGCCCTGTATAACCGGGCAGCCTCAGCGTCGCCCCTGGCCCCGCATAACCGGGCAGCCTCAGCGTCCAGCCAACAGCACTGCCCAGAAGCGGAGCCCAGCCCATGGCCCTGCCCAACTGCTTTTTTTTTTTTTCTTTTTTTTGCATTACACCATATTTATCATTATGAGAAAGGTACACTAAGATATCTGTATCACTTTGGAATAATAAACAACAATCACACCGTACTCATCATATTGGTCTCCTGAGAGGGAAACATAAAACAATTAAACATGGGATTAGAGAGTCACAAGGGCCTTAAAAATCTAGAAAAGGAATTAGAATTAAGGGGCTCTGAGATTGTTTCTTTCTTTGATCTTTCTTTTGACTGTGAATTGATGGGAAGTTTGGGGGTGAGTGAAGTGAAGTGAATTGATGGGAAGTTTGGGGGTGAGTGAAGCAGGAGTTAATTATATTCTCCTTTGACTTGTTAATACAAGATAAAGATGGATAAGTTACTTTGTGATTATTTGTTCTGTGATTATATCCCAATCACTGGGCCAAAGCCAAAATACCTGTGATTGCTATAAACACCTACGTACGGCTTCTCACGTGCCAGGATCTGTTGTTACTAAGCCCTGGACGTTATTCCTTCATTCGTGGACTCTTCATACAGTGCAGTGAGACAGGTATCCCCACCATCTGCCCCACACAGCTAGTCAACAAAGGCAGAGAGGAAAGCAAGTTACCAGAGCTCACCAGCCAACAGGCCGCCAAAGTGGGATGTGAACCTGTGCAAAATGGTACCAGAGTTTGTGCACACAACCACGACACTGCAATGCCTTCCAGTGAAACACTGAACTTAATGAGAACGAGAATGGGGGGTAAGGGGCTTGCCAAGTGAGGTTTCCTTTAACTTACACGATTTGTCAATCACCAGGTAGGGGTCTTACATTATTTCCTTTACTGCTAATATTGAATTTTGATTTGAGCATGGCAAGCGCTCATTGGTCATTAATTTTTAGAAAAATGGCACGTAGAATTGTGTTCTTTCTGTTGGATTCAGATTCAGAGGCAGCAAGAACTGAGGCAGATCTCAATTCTCCTCAAATAGCTGAGGCTAGGAGTCACATCCTGGGCTCACGTGGGTTCTGACTCAAATGCACTATAATTTACAGGCAGACTTTCTATGATTTTATATACTGTGGCTGCCGCAAATGTACTTAGTGAACTTAAATTAATACATGATTTGTTGCCCTAATAATGGGATGTTAATACTGCTCCCCTTCTAAGAAATTCTAATTATTTTTAATGCTTTCAACCACGTTTATATTAGTTCTTGTGCACACGTAGCAAACTGGACGGCCCAGCCCACTAGCCCACAGCAGCACCCGCTCAGGTAGAATAGTTAAGCCGTAGGATCTGAGCGCGTCGTTGTTTCAACCGTGGGTAATTTTTCTAATGTTGATAAGATAGTCTATACTGTTCTGTACCACCCCCGTTTTACACAATTCTCAGTATATGGAATCTTCAGACACTAAATAAAATTGGAGCAGTTCTGATGTTCAAATGTCTAACAATTTACACAATGAAAACAATCCACTTTTTGTGACAATGATTTCGACAAGTTCAAGCCTGACTCCTATTCTTCTGAGACTTTTTATAAGCTTGATCGTCCATTTCTCTTCAGCTGGGGCTGAGGTGGCCCCATCTTCACACAGTAATTTACTTTATGATACACAAAGTGGTCCTCATTGTTTATGGATTTTGCATTTGTGATCACCCCCATGCTAAAATGTATTTGTAAACCTAGCGCTGAAGTACCGTCTAGTGTTCCTAAGCACAAGAAGGATGTAATATTCTTTACAGAGAAAACATGTGTTAGACAATCTTCATTCAGGCATGAGTTAAGTGCTCTTGCTGTGAGTTGAATGTCAATGAATCAACAATATACATTAAGAGGGGGTTTAAAACACACACACACACAGACACACATAAAAGAAGGTTATGTACTGATCAATTGATGAAAATGCTGTGACCAGAGGCTTGCAGGAATCTAACCCTATTTTTCCCCTAGGAGCAATGGCTCAGTATTCATTAATTCAGTGCTCTTGGAGATGTTATAGAACATAACTACTGTGAACAGTGAGAACTGACTGTCTTTACTTAAGTTTAGTAAACAATATATCTTTTATTTAAAAGTACCTTTTGCTCTGATTGTCAGTTTAGATGTTGTCCCTTCCTTGACATCTCATATTGCCCTTCAGTTGTAACCACATTTCTTTGATCCTCTTACAGGAAAACATATATGTGACCCAATCCATTGTTCAGGTCTCAGCCTACGTCTTACCTGACTCCCAGCAGCATTTGTGAAATTTACCACTCTCTCCTTGGAAATGTGATCTGACTTCCTGGAAAGCACATACCCGGTTTTCTTTACACTTTACTGGCTCCTTCATCTCATGCTCTTTTGTTTGCTTCCTCTAACTCATCTTGACCTCTAGGTATTAGTACCCCAGGACTCAGTTCTCAAACCTCTTCTCTGATTTCTCTCCAGGTCCTTATTTGACACCACGGCATTAAGTACTCTCTACATGCTGTTGCCTCCCTAATTTCTGTTGTCAGCATCAATGTGTTACCTGAGCCTGACAACCAAATATCCAATTGTCCCCTCCCTCCAAAAATGGGATATTTAACGTATATTTCAAACTTAATATGTCCAGCATAAACTACCGATTCTTCCTTCCCCACCCTAAACATGCTTCTTCTTTGAACTCTACATCTCAGTAAATATCCATTCTTGATTCTCCCCTTTCACCAAAATATGCTCCCAATCGATCAAAAACTCTACTCAGCTCTAGTTTTTTTAAAAATGAACAACAGCCAAGACATGGAAGCAAACTCACCGTCCACGGACAGATGAACGGATAAAGAAGATGTGGTACATACACACAATGGAGTATTACTCAGCCACAAAAAGGAGTGAAATAATGCCACCTGCAGCCCCATCAATGGACCTAGAGATGGGCATTCTAACTGAAGTAAGTCAGACAGAGAAAGACAAATGTCACACGATATCACTTACATGGGGGATTAAAAAAACGATATAAATGAACTTATTTACAAAACAAAAATAGACTCACAGACTTAGAAAACAAATTTATGGTTACTGAAGGGGAAAGAGGAGGGGAGGGATAACTCAGGAGTTTGGGATTAACAGATATACACTACTATATACAAAATAAACAACCATGTCCTACTGTATAGCACAGGGAACTATATTCAATATCTTATAATAACCAATAGTGGAAAAGAATCTGAAAATGAAGATATATATATGCGTATGTGTGTGTGTATATATATATATATATATATATATGAATCACTTTGCTGTACACGTTAAACTAACACAACATTGTAAATCAACTATACTTCAATTAAAAATAAAAAAGAGTCCTGAATTTAATGACTTTCTCTCTGTCCACTATTAACACCTGAATTCCCAACTGGTATCCTGTTTCCAGGACTTCCCCCCTACAATCCACCTCCACACAGCAGCAGACCGTATTCCTCCATGCTCAAGCGTTAAGTGATCTGACCTCTGGCTGCCCCTCTGACCTCGATTTCTTGCTTCCGCCATGTTGGCGTTCTTGCTGACCAGTCACACCTCAGGGCCTTTGCACTTGCTGCTGTGTTCTTCAGCATGGAACTCTCTTCCCCTAGACAGTCTTAAGCACACTTCCTCACTTTATTCAGGTCTTTGTTCAAATATTAAAATTTTAGAGGCTTCCCCAACAGTAATCTCTATGATGGTCTCATTCTGCCCTACCTCTCCATCCTCTTACACTGAATTACTCTTCTTCATAGCATTTGCTGTGTGTTCTTACGTACATCTGTCCCTCATTTCGTCCAGCCAGAATATATAGCTTTTGAAGTCAAGGATTTCACTGAAATTAACAATATATTTCCAGTACCTAGAACATTAGTTGGCACGTAGTAGGCGTCCAAATATTGAATGAATAAAGATAACTAAGAAATGTGAATAATTTTACTTGATGAACATACGGCATTTTCTATAAATATTACTGAAAACACATCTTCCCTTTAGCACAGTTTTATACATACGACCCACTCCTCTCACTCACACATGACTTTTGTATTATTATGAACTTAGTGTTGTTGGATTTTTTTTATAGATTCCATTTACCCCAATTGACTATTTGTTTTCTAATTGATAGTCAAATTGCATCAATTGTGGAAGTTTCTTTACGTTGGGTTCTTTCTACATTTTGGCTTATCCCAGATACTTTGCAAAGTGTTCTTGCTTTTTTGACAACACAAGATGTTCTCGGTCTAACTTGATGTTACTGTTTGCAAATGTGGAATCAGCTATGTTCCAAGAACCGTGACTCCTTTAAGGTAATGGTTCTCAAGCATGTGAACACAAGTAAATCATCTGGGGAGTTTCAAAAAAATCTCCGGGCTCAGGCTGCACCCCAGACCGAACGAATCAGAGTCTTGGCAGGGGGATCCAGGCATCAGTCCTTTTTACAGGTGTAGCCAAAATTGAGAACAATATTGGAGACCCAAATAAGGAGGCCAATTAGAACACATGAGATTTTTCAGAAGAGTATTCTCTTAACACAATTGTATCTTCCCGGGGTATATTAGAAACATATCCACAATTCACTATTCATTTTACCATTTCATTTAGGGCTTAAGAACAAATGAGATATGCTATAATTAGGCAAGAATATTTAGGCAAAAATTCATGAGGATTACTACATGGTATATAATGAATGCCTTGTTTAACTCTTGACCAGATGTCTTAGAACTAGTTTAACAGTATACAGGTCCTACTGTCGCTTTTTCACTCACTCTAAGACACTTTCAAGAATGAGAAGAAAAGTAAAACCACGGTGAACGTGTTGAGAATTTTCAATAGTTCTGAAGACGCCAATGGGAACATGTCTTTCTAATGAATCATTTGTCACAGACAAAAAAGACTAAGAACTATTATGTATTTGCCCACTTCTGCCCTATCCCATAAATTTGTCTATAATTTATCTTTTCATTATTTATTTATGAACCAACTATTAGATCTATTAAAATCCACGAGACACTGGGCCAAATTATGTATGCTCACTTTGAGTTTGTACTTAATATTCAGACTGATAAATCCTAGTAACAATGGCTAAGAGATGGATTCAAAACAGGTAAATCGTATAGAACCTGTAATTGTCTTGAATGCTAATTGGGGTCATCTGGTCCAGATATTTTTTAGACTTTTTTGGTTACTGACCTTAGATAATCATGGGGGGTTTATGGACTTTCTCTCTAGAAAAATGAATAATGCTTGGATGACCACACGGAAAATTTTCATACCACTCTTGCAGGTTTAGCCATGTGCTTCTCAAAAGCCCATTTTACAGATAAGAAAAGCAAAATCAATCAAGTGACAGTGACTTAACCGAGAACTCTCAACTCATTATACTAGTGTTTCATTTATTACTAGTTTCAGACTAGTCTCCAAAGATGGTGTATTTCTGCTTTATTAACACGTTGAACTCCTGTTTGTCCTTGAAACACCAGATTCTTTTCAACCTAGAGTGCAAAACGGGTTCAGCAGAAAATAACTCTTCAAACATAATAAAACAGAAACTACAAAGTGCTCGCGGGTTTACTAGCGTGCATCTATTTTGTTTTGTTTTTAAATTTCACACCATGTTGTTGCTTCTTCTAGTGATTTGATTTTAGGTCAAACAAAGCTGCCAGCCAGAAAGGTAGAAAATGCAGGTCCCCTTTTCCTGTACCCTAAGCGCCTACCATTTGGCTACAAAGCACTTTCCAGTGTATCTCCTGGAGCATATAATGACAGGGCCTGCAATCTACCACTTCAATCAGATTCTCACTTGTGGAAGATCATGAGGTAAAACCCACTGCACATCCTTATCTGGAAACTTCCAGGATGAGGGAGATGCAACCTCACTGACAGCCGAGACCATTGGTATTTGGACTGTGGAGATCAGTCGCCGGATGTAATGGCCACAAATGAAAGAACAGCCTCACAGTTATCAGAACACCTAAGACGATCTCAAGAGGGAGAAGATCAAGTCAGGAACCTGGGCTGACTCATTTCTCCCTCTATGACTTCTTACAATTCAAGTCTCACCTATGATGTTGCCAGACTTAGACACTAAAATGCAGATACTTCCCTGTTTGTCATGGGCAATAAGCTCAACCAATGTAGGAGCATTTCTAGATTTAATATAGATAATGTTATATTATCTATATAATATAGATAATGTCTAATATAGATGTTATGAAAACATTAATTTTAATATTCATTCTATATCAATGCAGAATACTCATCTAAGTAATACCACCCATTAATGAGACAAAATACTAATCTCATGATGGTGTACTTCATACATCTATCTAATTGATAACTTTGCGGGCGTTCGACTTCCATTTTTCTGAAAAGAGGAACAGTTCTGTGCCACTTTAGCCACACCCAGTTCACAGAACCCTTCAGGAAGATGACTATTATGGGTTGAATTGTGCCTTCTCTCAAGTCATAATTGAAATCCTAACACCCAGTACTTCAGAATGCAGCCGTATTTGGAGATAGCATCATTACAGACGTAATTAAGATAAAACGAGGTCATTAGGGAGGGCTGTAACACAATATTACTAGTGCCCTTTATACGAAAAGGAAGTTTGGACACAGACATGAACAGAGGGAAGACGATGTGAAGACACAAGGAGAAGATGGCCATCTACAAGCCAAGGAAAGAGCCCTGGAATAGAAACTTCCCTCACAGCCCTAAGAGGGAGCCAACCCTGTCAAATAGCCCCATCTTGGACGTCTAGCCTCCAGAACGGTGAGAAAATACATTTCTGTTGTTTAAGCCACTCAGTCTGCAGTTGTTACAGCAACCCTAGCAAACTAACACAATGACTTGACTGTACATTAAACAAAACCAGTAAAGGATAGTGTGGGGTTGGGATCCCAGGGTGGCTCTAGTCTGTGAATGGGGTCCATGCCCGTCAACCTACCTTGTTTCTTCATGGGTGAGATGGGGTAATATGCCTGTTAAATGAGCATGTATAAGCTTAAGTTAGAAAAAGACAGAGAACCAAATCACACCAAGCTTACTGTTTAATGCCACTGTTTTGTTGCGTTTTGTTTTTTTTTTCTCATCAAGCAAAGTGAATGTCAGTGATGAAAAAGCAATAAACCATTTCTCATCAGTGAAAATGATGGTCCAGACAGCAGTGAGTGGGAATTTCAATAAGATTTGTCCTGTGATACAGACTTCCAAGATCTGTCTTTGGAGTGTAAGCCATGTATCAAAAAGAGAACACAGAGAAGATTATGCAGGTTTTCCAATAAACTGGAATTCTCCAAAGACTTGTATGTAATATTTGAATGTGTTGATTCACTTATTCAGTCAACTTTTATTAAATGCTAACCACTTCCCCGGTTAGAGGTGAAATTTCAGTCTTGTAGCTTTCATTGCGGACTGTACTTTTATTGTAGTCCTTATAACAACTGGAATATAATTATCATGCCAGCGTTAATTTACGTAATGACAAATCTTCCACCCCCCAGTCCACATCCAATCAGGACAGAGATGTGGTCTGTCTTTTATCCCTTCACCTGGCACAGCACACTGTTCAAAACCCCTTCACCTAGCATAGCACATTGTCGAAACATACAGAAAGAAATCAGATCGGTTCCTGAGTAAACATTATAGGGTGAGAAACGTTAAAAAACCATGGCCAAAAGGGGAGAACTGCTGTATGGGTCTATCAATTATGATTTCAGTTCCAGTTTGTAAGTTCACACGCCTACCAGAAGGAAAAAAATGATTTTTATCTCGACAACAATGTATGTCAACAAGATTCGCTGGGGGTTACAGTGAGGATATAGGAAGAAGGAAGAAAAAATTGATGACCTACTTGTGAGGGATAAAATATATTAACATGAGAATTAACAACTTCTCCCTTTCCCCCAACTGGCTAAAGAGAATTCTGTTCTTCTCTTGAAAAGATAAAACAGAATGGTAAGAATCGAGGATTGGTAAGAACCCATCCTCCACTACTGACAGCGCTCCTCCTGCTGTCAGGAAGCAGCCTTGACTTTGCAAGGCAGGACCAGGGAACGGTAGGTGGACTGGAGCCTGGGGCCGAGGTTTTTCTGCATGGACCAGGGATCGATAAGGGGAGTGAGTGGGAGGGTAATGGGACAGTGAATGGGAGAATATTAAAGGATTTTACTTAGAGGGGTGGCCTTGGTGACAACTTTACAGCGTCATACCATCAGGGAAGGATCTGAAGTATTTTGATGTTATTTTGGGTTTTGAATTAAGTTCTTTATAGTGTTGAATGACCACACTCCTTGACCTCACTGCAGATGCTGGTACTGCCAGAGACCAAAGAGGGTGCTGCCTTTTTTTTTTTTTTGGCCATGCCTCGTGGCTTGTGGGATGTTATTTCCCCAACCACGGATTGAACCCTGGCCCTCAGCAGTGAATTAGGTTATGGAGTCCTAACCCCTGGACCACCAGCGAATTCCCCTATCTTGCTGTGTTTACGTGTCATTCCAACACTGGACAGGTATGGGCCAAGGCTTCATGCATCTCCGAGCATTCTGACATATTTCATACCCAACGCGTCACCGAATCACTGGCTCCTTTCTCAAGGGTGAAATGCAATTTAATAAGGTTGAAGAAAACATTATGCTGCTTTCCTTTACACTTATGCAAGGAAGGGGAAAAAAAAACCTCCCCAAAGAACCTCTGTCCATTAAAGAGGAAGGAAGATAAGTTCTGGATGCCGAGAGGAAAAGGAAAATTAGCTTAGCTAGGCAGACAGTCACTGCACCCACCTGCTCCACACAGGAAACGCGAAGTTAGCCAACTCAGCTGTTATAAGAGGAACGCCTCCACGACAGCCTCTACGCCGTGCTGTAGAGGGTAAGGAACACACAGGGCGACCCTGGTACGGTTTCTCAGTCTGAAGGAGAAAAGCCATCGTGGGGACAGAAGAACAGTTTCAGCGCACCAACATCACACTTGCTAAGGACAAAATCTATCATCCAGTTACCAGGTCGCATCTATTTCCCCTCTTAGATCTGCATGCATCCATTTATGTTGAAACTGCAATATTACTTTATGTATATTAGGAATAATATTTTACACTGTAAGAAAGCAAACGTGAGGGTAAATTATTCACATCCCCAGGCACTCAGCAGAGAACAGAAGGCGCTCTATCAGCAGGCATGTACCGCCTATGATACGCACGACGACCGCATCTCGGGTCAGCAGAGACCTGGCTGGTCTACGGCGCAGCAGCTTGGACTGTGTGAAAGTGCTTGGGGGCAGTGTCTTCAGTGACTAAGTGCACAGACTCTGGCTGGCTGGCTTTGGTTTGCATACAGCTCCAATGCTCTCAGTGCGATTCTAGTCAAGACACTGAAGCCCATCTGCATCTTCATTTCCTGCCTGTAGATGATGATGAGTACCTCCTACGTCCTATACTGTCGCAAGGATTAAGTAAGCTAATATGTACAGGGTGCTTAGAATGTAGTTAGCATTGAAGAACTGCTAGGAAAATTTTTTTTTTTCTGATTAGATGGGATGGTTCATACTTAAAATCACACAAAGTGTTAAGTTTCATTAGACGCTGAACACTCTATAATAACCAATGTCTAAAAACTAAATATGATAAAGATTAATGACCACAGAAGTTACCACAATAAAAACTGTGAGTACATGATGAAATTGAGATCCATGAAAATGGAAGACTACCTCTGCTTATGCAATGGGGACTCCAATTCATCCCAGCAGTGCGCATCTCGTGATTTTATAAGTTCATGTTAGGCATTACTATTGGTTGAATTTTTTCTTACTTCAGTATGCTTTGGGAGGACACTTTCTCAGAATCAACAGACTATCGGCAGAGTAGATTTTATATAACTCGACCTTTTATAAATAAGAAACCTGTATATATCTGATCAAATTACTTTTTCTATTCTACTAAAATGTGATTTTTTTTCACCCTCTGCTGAATATCATGGTTTTGTTTGACAAGCATATTATCCACGGAAAAAGCTTTGAAGAGTTGGATTGCATAATCGGTCTTCCTTTATGTTTCTTTTTAAGAAAAATACTCTTTTCAATTTTAACACATTTTCTCCTAGAAATCCTCTTTCTTATTAGTGTATATTGTCAATGTTGAGTTCTTCCATTTCGCATCTTAATATCAAATAAAGCCGTCATGCATATTAGAACTGATGGAGAATTTCAGTGACTAAAAGAGAGAAAACAGAGTGAATCACAGTGAGGAAGAGCCTGAAAACACTGCCAGGAGCTTGGGAGCTGGGCTCCTGCTAGGTCTGTCTTCACAGCTGACTCTGTCTTCTCTTTGCCGTCGCAGCGTATCGACAGGGTTGAGCTAATGACACCATTGCGTAGGCAGAGAAATGTGTCACTACTTACTTGCTTCATTACGTGCCTGACAACATTTCCATAAAATCCATTTGCGGAGTGCTGCACACGTGTTCCGTGCTCAGGACCACGAGTCTGAGCAGACCGCACAGAACCAGGCTGCTTCCTGCAAGGAACCCACTGATAGGAGAACCACTCGTCTGGCGCCAAACCTACCAGCACCTTCAAAAGTCCTATCGATCACTTTGGAGGGGGTTAAATATTGGGAAGCCCCGATACGAATAAAAACAAAAAGTTTTCTTGTTCGTTGTGCGTAACTGTAACCCATTTCTTAAAGCAAGCTGGAAATCTACGTTGATTTAAATAAATCCTTAGCTTCGAAATTATGTGCAGCCGTTCAGACTCAACGAAATATTGATTCAAAATCAACAGGCTGCCCTCTAGGAGTCTTTCACCATAAAGGCAAACATTTTATTTAGTGCACTTGATTCTCACCTATGGCGGTCTTGCAGTCTTCTAACATGAGGGAGACTGATTTATTTCAGATCAGGCAATTTAAATAGAACCTAACCTTGCCACACAGGTAAAAGCACTTGCCCCGGGCTATTACTTAGCCTGACCACAGGGCTTTCTGGAAACAGCCGCAGCTTATAAGTGTCAGCTCACGGCTAAATCAATGTTTATGCATGATGCATCTCTGAATAGCAAACACTGGCTTGCCTGCAAGCTAAACAATGTTTTTATCTGTTTGCCTATTTCTGGTTCTTCCACCACTGCACGGAGTGTTGCAAATCGCATTTAGTAACAATTATTTGCTGGTAGCTCATGAAAAGCAAAGTGGTGTGATTAATGAAAAGTGACACACAACGATTACTTTGTCGTGCCAGTCTCCTTGGCAAAAGAGTGCCTCTGCTGAACCCAAGTCTGACCTCCTTTACCTTTAACAAGGTCAAGGGGGATGCTAAACGCCGGGAAGATTAGTTCCTACAAAGGCTCCAGAATGACTTAACCAGGCTGCTTTCCCTGGTGAACTGCACAGAGCCAATTAAATAGAATGACGCCGCTTTGACCTCGGTCACAAAGATGGAATCAAAAACAGATGACATGTTTTCTCCTGAAATATGTAAAGCAGAAAACTCAGACATTTGACATGGCACTATTCCCTATTCAAAAAATAAAAATAAACAAGTTTAAAATCAAAGTTTGTCCAAACTGATCAGGAGATGTGCTCTACGTTCTCCTTTTCTGATTCAAATCAAAACTGTTGCTCTACCCCATTCCACCGAGGGACGCAACGATACATTTCCTTGTTGTTCTCGTGTGGCCCTGCAGAGTGACAAGCTGACAAAATGACAGTGGCCGCTACTGTAACAGGAACTTCACCTTTTAAAATATATCTCTTGTGACCAAAAATAGTTCTTTTTTTTTTTTTTTTAAATAGCAGAGTAGTATAAATAGGTCACAAAGAGTGGGTGGGGGGAAGATGATAATCTTTGACGAGATTAAATATTTCATCAAGATTTCTAAGCTTCTCCTCAGGTGCTCAATTTAAACTGGTAAACACAGGAGAACAAGTCAGTAGCAATGGAGTGAGACACAAAACGGAATGGATTGTATAAGAAAAAACTGCCGAAGTCATGCTTAATGAGATCACACAGCAAAATATATTTTCTCCTCCCCTCGTATCCCACCAATTCTAGCAGACTGATTCTTTTTTTTTTGCACCAGTAATACTTACAACTTGAAGCAATTGCTTCTTTTCAACTTCATTAAAATTAAGAAATAAACATATGTCCGAGATGCAAAAAATTATACATCTTCCCACCACTAACTTCTATTAGGAATGCTTTCTTGCAGAATAAAAAAAACTGACTCTGAAATAAAATAAAAATCAAACTTAGAAATGCTGACATTCACTTCAAGAAGGCAATTTTCATGAGCGTTTTATTTTCCCACATGCAATCCGCACAATCTAGCAACATTGTTCTCTGCGGTCAGTGCCTACTTTATTGGAAATCGTCACTGATTCTGAATGTGAATGACGGAACAGTCACGATGGAGGGGCACTTTTGAACTTTGCAGGAGAATTTTTGTTTTCGAGGAGAGGTCTACAGGAAGATTAAAACAAAATAAATGGGTATACTTCATCAAGATACTACACTCATTTGTCAATGATTTTTTGTTAAAAGAATAAAAATCCTCTTCAGAAAATTCGATGGTTAATCCTCCTCTGAATTTCAATGCACGTTAGTTACGCAGCCATTCGTTAATCGTGGAGGTTAAGCTCGTAGGTGCTAACCGTCTCATAGGGTACCTCCAATTTGCTTCCTGCAATTATTAGACTTCAAGAGGTTTCTATAAAGATTCGCTTTCTTCCAAAACAAAACAAAAGTTTGTCTATGTGAGATGATAGTCAGGTATATTTCTAATTCCAAACCTTAAAATGAAACCGCATAAATAAATATACTGAGAGTCCTTGGCCTAGGTTACCTTCTTAATTTAAAGGAAATTATATTTTGTACCTATCTCAACTGTGAAAAAGTCCTCAGCTAACTACTTTCTATAAGTTGTATAATGAAGATTAATAATAACTAACCAATATGTCTATAAAATGTAACATCTGCAGCAGTTAAAAAGGAGGAAGTACTGAGAGAAAAATGCCAAAAATCGCTAAGTAAAAGAAGCAAATTGTGTATGATACTCAAAATGTTTAATAAATGTTCACGTGTGGGAACAATAATAATGAAGCAGTAATACTACAGCTACACTGTTTTCTAACACTTGTCTACAGGCCTGAATCCTGATGGAAACAGGTGGGCACACAAACTCAGCCCCTAACATGACCGTACATGGACATGTGGAGCTTTACCTCAACAGTGTTCTCTTTGTTCTTCTACTTAAAGGCAAATGTATTTTTCCATCACTCAGTCTGTGGCAAAATAGTTTCACCTAGACTCTTTCTAAACAAAACAAGTTAAATAAAAGTAATTTTTATTTAGACCCTTTAAACACATTGGTATTAGTACCTTCTATTAGGAGGAACATAAAAGAGCAGATTTATATTCCTGAGGGCTTTAAAAAGAAGGGACAATTGTGCATGGAATGAATAATTGAAAATCACTTTTCTTATGACAGATATTAAAATGTATAGATAACTTCTAGATTTGGAAGACACCTTCAAGATCATTGTGATTATACTGGAATGCAGACTGAGGTCCAAAGAAGACAGGTATTTTGCCAAGATCTTACTGCTACCCTTTGGCAGATCTGAGATCAAAATCTTGATCTGCTACCACCATGTTATATTTTCTCTCTGTTCCACACTGCCTTTCAGTGTGTAATCCTAAGACCAAAACCACAATTTTATTAAGGTCATGGGATTACTGAATAAGATGGCTACTATTCTAGAGTATAGTTCCAGATTTGGAATGTGTCAGAGCGATTTTTTTCTAAAATAAAGTTTCCAAATGCAAGGCTTAGACAAAGTGAGAGAGAGGCATAGACATATCTACACTACCAAACGTCAAATAGACAGCTAGTGGGAAGCAGCCGCATAGCACAGGGAGATCAGCTCGGTGCTTTGGGACCCCCTGGAGGGGTGGGATAGGGAAAGTGGGAGGGAGACGCAAGAGGGAAGAGATATGGGGATATATGTATACGTATAGCTGATTCACTTTGTTATACAGCAGAAACTAACACACCATTGTAAAGCAATTATACTCCAATCAAGATGTAAAAAAAAAAAAAACTCCCCCCCAAAATAAAATATTGGATGTAGAATTTTTAAAAAAAAATGCAAGGCTTATGTGTAGAAAAGTTCTTTGGCATTAAAGTAAATAACTAGAAATATTTTTAAGTTCTGAAATAGACCCTGGAGGACAGCAAGGATCTCTGGAATCGGATTTCAATGGTCCTTGGCTGGTTTTTGGCCTCGGGCACCGTACTTATGTCTTTGAACGTTAGTGTCCTCATTCGCAAAGGAAGATGTATTAAGTTCTGTCTTCAGAGTGCTTTCGCTTTTTTTTTCTTTTTAAGATTAGGATAAGAAAGGTACCTGACACAGTGCCTTACAGAGTAAGCATTCAATAGAGGTCAGTTTCTTCCTCTTTACGCTCAGAAATTAATAATACAGAGAAAATAATCTGCTGGGAAATCTGATTATTCTGCACAGATCACTTAATCGTGGTTAACAACACAAATGAAGGGAGATTTGCACTGTAATGTAACATTGAAAAACCAGGAAATGGAAGAAATGACTTCGGTGTGACGGCTCTCAGAGCTTTGAAGGAAAAGACCTTAAACTTGGCTTCAGTCGGCTGGCTATGGAAGGGAGACCTGTGCCCTCTTTCTAGACTCTCCCTGGTCCCCATGGCTTGGTGAGAATTCTTGCTACAGTCCGCCCACCGCAGAACAAAGACCAGACCTGCCCTAGGTCGAGACAGAGTTTTATTTGAAGGTTCTTGAGGCCACAGTTCTGCTTTTGAAAAGGCTCGGTAACAGGAGACAGATAATTATTAGGAATCCAGGGTTCCTCATCAGTGCGGGAGGTGAGACACCGAGAGAGGAGGTAGTTGATCCCAGAACCCTTGTGACAGAGAGAAAAAAATTAAGAAGATGAGCTCTGGCTTCTGACACTGCCCTTGTCCTTCCTTCGTTTCAGGTGCTGCCCCCTTGTTCCCTGGCGTCCTGAGGACTCTGTGGTCTGACCCGCACCCTCCTCTCTGTGCCTTGATGGAGTCGGAGGGCAGAAATGCAAAGAGCCCTGAGTGCTGGCGTCAAAAGGTTTGAGTTCAATCTCTGCGCCTGTAACTCACTAGCTGTCACCCCAGAGACTTAAGCTCTTGAGCCCCAGTCCCTTCATCCGCAGAATGAATCTCACAAGTCGGTCTGTTAACCACATATTGAGTCCAGTATCATACGCCAGGCTCCGGGCTAGGCACTGAGAATCTAGAAATGCATCGCACTTGGCCCCTTACTTGAAAAGTCTTCCTAACTAGATATGTCTTAGGAACACACAGAAAGAGACAAATAAAAGTACCTCCCTGGAGCTATGGTGAAATATAATGTTATATATATAAATCTATGGAGTTATTAGAGAGGATTCCATGTTTCACGTTCGTATTATTATTGGAGAGATTAGAGGACATTCCTGATACATTGTTCATGTGGGCAGCGTATTACTGTGGCCTTCAGGAAACAACTTCCCTTTGTTTACTACAATGGTGAATAAATGTCAGGTAATAAAGGAAGTACTGATGACGGAGAAGTTGGCAGAGGCAGCAAGGCAGCAGCAGAGAGACGTGTTGCTTCTCTCTGCTGTGTGCTATAACCTAACAGTGAAGTGCTTTATCATCATGAGATTTCTCTTACACATGCCATAAAACTCTGACTCTGTCAGCTAAAATGTCTCATTCTATTAGTTCTTAATGTACACGGATACCTGTAATGGAATTCCACCAGTCTTATGACTCACCACATGGCATTGTCATGAAATGCCAAAATAACAGTCTTTGAAAATGCAAACACATGTCCAGCTTTTGGGAGCTCATTTACTTTCAATTTTTATTCTCAGTAAAATTTTCAGAATGGTAAAAATATATGCAGACTTGCAGCTAAGTGCTGTTTTAACTCCTACATTAAAAAAAAAAAAGCCACTTCTAGAAAGTGCTTAGCCTATAAAAAGAACACAAGCAGTATTACTGACTATTCCATGTCATAGACTGTCCGTTTTCTTGAGCAAGTTGGCAAATGGCTGTGCCCAGGTCTCCATCACACGGTAATACAGCAGTCTTCAAATCTTTTTTTTCACTTTTAATCTACAAAGTCACGTACTCTGCTTAATGAAGTACTTTGATAACATAAAAGGATTTCTGCCCATTCTGGCTCAGAAGCTAGAAGTCTTTCAAACCTAAACTGTTATCTCCCTGCTCAAGAGAAGATGGGAACAAGCAAATTCACAGGAAGCTCCGTCTTCGGCAACACTGTGGGTACGGCCGAGGACATGGCAGTGGGAGGGAAAGAAAGCAAAGTTGACTAATCAACCAAAATTTCAGGATTTCATTGTATCGCTTGCTCTTCTGTGAAATCCCAAAATATCAGAAACACTTTGTTTAAATATACAATAACTAATAAAACCGCAGATGAGCGCTACATTTAATTGATTTGGGGACTGCCCCAAACTCTACTCAAGGTTCCAAACTGGGCTACTGGAGCTTAAAACTGAAGACTCCTGAAGATGCCTTTTATTATCCTTAGAACAAAAACTTAGTCCGTGCTCTGCTTTTTTCCCCAAAGTCTAAGTCAGGAGCCCACTTAACTGTGCTCTTCCTAGTGGTCCCAAGTCTCACTCATGTATGATCAGAACGCATCAGGCCCTCTGGGCCATCCCCACCACGTGTCTTAAGGACTAGAGTGTAGATGGCAATTAACACACACAAGAAATAAAAATTACAGATGATGGACCTCATTAGAAACAAATAAACCTAAGAGGTCACCTCTGAAGCCTTGTGAAGTCTCTAAGACAAGTCACAGGGAAATGAACATTTTGGTTTGTGACCCAACAGACACAACATTGTAAACTTCCCATGGGATATTTAGAATAAGCTCGCTCTTAACTACGGGTGTACTTCTTTACAGTCAGCTGAGGTAGGTGTAGAAGACGAATGTCGCGTGACGCCAACTGTAAGAACCGGTCGTTTGGACCGAAAGGTTTGGTGCCTCTGATCTGCTACAGGTTGTCTAGGTAGCAACGCTGCACGACGGAGGCTGGGAACAAGGGCAGTCATGCTCTCTGGCTGTGCCTGCTGTGTCCTTCTCTCCCCAGGCCCTCAGAGGATTCCCTAAATACCCCGAGCCCTCCTCTGCGGTGCCTCTTCTCGAACTAAACTCCTCCCCCAGGTCTACGGCAAAGGTTGTATCTCTTGGTACAGCTAATCTCAGTGAGCTGCTGGGAGGTGGTATGTTAACTTGGGGGGGTTAATAAGATTATTAAGGGAAAAGAGAGAGATGAATTACTAATGGTAGAATTTCAACGGCAGCGAAGACCCCCTGAGGCCCCTCACACCATGCCATACATGTTCTCCCTCCTTGTTCTAGCCATACATCCTGACCTGCCTAGTTTCTTTGGTGTTACCTTAATAGTATATTAATATTCCACATCTAAATTAACAGTGTTAATGGACCCACACTTTCCAACTGTTGGAATACCAAACGAAACGCGCGGATTATATGCCATAAGATCAATCATGTAAAATCCATTGGCTCGTGGCCGCCATCAGGAGGGAATAAGTGATGAACCTTTTGTTTTAAAGTAAAATGCATCTTACTAGAACTCTGACTTGGTAATTACCTTGAGAATTAGACTACAACCTAAAACCCTAAAAATGACACAGCGTGGCATTTCCCAGTGATCGTGAAGCCTCTGATACGTCAGCCTCTTAGACTCAAACGAGAGCGTGGAAGACACCACGGTGAAAATTAATTGTAAGTGCCCAATGCTTATTCAACAGTGACACTCTTGCAGAATGCCTGACTATCTTTACTGAGGAAAATTTGCCACGTTGATTATAAATGCGATATCTTAGCTCTTAACACATTTTACAATTTGCCCATAATGGTTCCAAGGGAACTTGTAAACCACAGTAAATCATAAAATTCATTTTGCTTTGCATCAATTCATCCGTCCCTGCTCCAACTAATCACCTCATTTCAAAATTCAATAAACCTAAATACCTGGATTTATGATGCTTTGTCAGAATTAGCAGGGGAACATCAACAATGTGGAATGAGAAGTGGACTGCAACTTAAAGACAAGCACCTAGTTGAAAACAATTAAAAAGACTCGGCAGCAATCATTATATCCACGGTGTTAGCAAATAAAATAAATTAAAACTGATTTAATTTCTGCTCTGGGAGATGGGGGGAAGCACAGAAAAACCTTAATTTAGTCAGTTAAAACACTGAAGTCGTTTGAAGCAAAATTTTAAAGTGACTGTGAACTGGGCTTGTAGTATTAACAGTTCTTAATTACAAAGGAAGTGCACACACAGGTGTATTTTTAAGGATGTATTGGTTGGTCACATCGTACAATGCTCACAGTACTTCTTGAGACTTATTTTCCTTACAGGAATTTTGATGGTGAATACCTTATTACAGGTGTATTCATATAAACCCACTTCCTGTACTATTACAATATACAGGATAAGAAAACAAAACAACATTTTCTAGTCTAAGCAAATTAAAGCACAATCCATGTAAAGGGGTCCCCTTTGCTAAAACTGCATTTTTTTTTTTTTGTGGTACGCGGGCCTCTCACTGCTGTGGCCTCTCCCGTTGCGGAGCACAGGCTCCAGACGCACAGGCTCAGCGGCCACGGCTCACGGGCCCAGCCGCTCCGCGGCATGTGGGATCTTCCCGGACCGGGGCACGAACCCGTGTCCCCTGCATCGGCAGGCGGACTCCCAACCACTGTGCCACCAGGGAAGCCCTAAAACTGCATTTTTATACACACTTTAAAAAGATGTTATTCACCTTCTATATGAAACACTATCTTCTGATTTATAGTTCTGTTAGAGAAAAATGTCTGTAACGCTGATAGGAAATGTATGGTCTTGTGTGTGGTGTGTACACACACACACACACACACACACACACACACACACAGAGCTCATATTCATTACTTTGAGTTGCGGAGCCAGAGAGAAAAAGTACAATTATCTTTGATTTCCAGCTCAAATATAAAATCTGGAGACATCAGTTAAACAGCTGTTCATACTCATTGTCTCTCAGTGTATATTTAAATTAAAATAATTTCTCTGCTAATAACAAAAATGAATGCCTTCACATTTTATTTTTAATGTTTTCTTAATAAATTTTTCTTGCAAGACTAAAATGCTTAAAGAAAAATAACATGTATGAAGATGCACAGCACATTAGTAAAGACAAAGCGAAAAAACAGTTAGATATTTTCTGTAAAAAGACTTAAGAAGGTATCTGATTGTTCGTCACAAAAGGTCTATATGGTTCTGTTGCCCCTTTAACTAAATTCTTAGAAGTAGTCAGATGCAAAATGACAAATGGCAAGAAAAGCACATACCACTGTTGAATAATTTTATCATTTATACCTATAACTGTCAATCCACAAAGGACTCTTTTTTATATGTCACCTAAGTCATAAGAGCTGGTGCCTTTCTCTGTGATTCATGTTAGCCCTGCTCCATGATTTACTGCTAAATTATTTCCCTTCTCTTTCAGGAAATTTTTTTATCTCCTTTCTGTGATTGATCTCTCTGGTTTGAATGAGCAAAGCTTTTTAGATGAGTGAGTGTCACAATTTCGTTGAGTATAAATTTTTTCAGCGTGATTTTTTATACATATGTTTTTTTTTTAATGTGCTCAGAAAAGACAATTATTTATTTAAAGGCTTGTATTTCCATTAGGAAAAAATCCTTGCCTACCTCAGTTACATGTTCCAGACTTTTCTCCCAGAAACAAATGGCGTTTGCTTCAACAAGACGTGGTGACAATGGTTATCGGCAGTGACATCGCACACTCACAGAGCTCTTCTAGGAAGTAGACGGCCCTGGTTTGAGTGATTTAAGACCGCAGAATATCTTGGTATCTACTTTCCCTGTGTGTGTGAGCACTAAATGATCGTGTGTGTGTGTGTGTGGTGTGTGTGTGTGTGTGTGCGTGAGCTCTCCTGCTGGTTCGTAAATGCTAACAGACCTGCCCTGCCTGTGAATAACTAACACATTAGTCCTTGAATTTTAGTCCTTTGAACAGGGAAAGCAGATGTTTCAAACTGCCTTAACGAGCCCCACCAACTGGACTCTGGTGCCACGTTGGATGCCCGGGAATCATTCTGTTTCGGATGGACACATCCAATACGCACATGGCAATCTTTCCGAAGGCAACTGAAACTGCTCCCTTCCCACCCACCTTCTCATACATCTTTTCTCCCTTCTTTTATGACGAGCTTTACCTCAGCTTTTCACATTTATGTACCTAGCGCTCATGTTCACTATATAAATAGTCAAGTTGCCTTTGTGCTGCAGTATACCTAACCTACCTCAAGAAGAGCACACTTAGCCAACTTGTGTGTGTGTGTTTGGTAGTTTAGACCATCTAACCTTTACCATGAAAGCTGTTTATAGATTATAATGTAAGTTTTATCCACCTTCTCTTCCTTTGCCCTCTCTGAAAGAGGAATGACCACAAGGAACTCAATTCTTAAATACAGTAGAGGAAGATCTACTGGCCTTAGTTTTGCCGAAAACTGGATTAGCCACCACTGAGTAATCCTAGTTTGACCTGTGTCTACCTGCAACTCCCGGCCCGACTTCACCATAAATACTGTCAAGAGAACCCTGGCCATAGGGAAAGCACCAAGGCACTGAGCCCACGCTCAATAAACGTTAATTCCTTTTCCTTTCTTTTCTTGTGCCTTTTGACCTGAAGATCCAGCAGGGAGATCATCTTCCCATGCATGGCTTCTCCAAGTTGGATAAAAATTCTAGTTGGGTTTCATACTTCTGCTATTTTTCAATCCATCCATCCATCCACCTATCCATCAATAAATAAAATATCAAATTTAGTTAGAAAAAAATCAAGCACTGTCAGAAATCAGATTTTTGAAAAAAGAGCCACGTGCTCTAATTTTCAGATGACGTTTCCTCGAAACGTATGGTGTCTATACAAAACTAGATGAGATACCTTTCCTGAGATTCTTTACCAAAAATTATTGAAAAGTGGAATTCTAAAGATAGGCGCAGGCCACCCATGAAGAGAACAATGCAGGTGGGCAGCATTACCCCTGCACTCTTCACGTGTGCACTCACGTGTGCACTCTTCATGTGTGCACTCACGTGTGCACTCCTCATGTGTGCACTCTTCACGTGTGCACTCTTCATGTGTGCACTCTTCACGTGTGCACTCCTCACGTGTGCACTCTTCACGTCTGCACTCTGCACGTGTGCACACCTTCATTCGTTCCCGCCTCGCCAGGCATCCTGTTCCACACATTGGGCTATTCATGTGGATTTAAAGATAAATAAAATCTGTGTGTGCCAGGTAGAGGGGAAGAGAGAGCAGCAAAGTGAATGGTGAAGACAGAATTGGATGTATCTTCATTTCGAGGCAAAGAGTTAAGCCACAGACCATGGGTAACCAGGGTTAAGGCAACCCTGTGAAAGGGAGAAGTGAACTGGAAACGGAAACGATAATCCGGCATTTTTCAGAAACTTTGTCGTCTTGTATCGTCTGCTCACTAGCTGAAGACACGCACTTAAATCTATTGCATTTTATCCCATCTGTGCAACTGTATTGCTGGGTTTTCCGAGTGTGAGTTAATCTATGTAAATTACTCACAGCAGCCTCAGGACAGCACAGAGTAAGCATTCAGTGGCTGTTTGCTGGTATTATTAGTCATTCATAGAATATGTTCAATGTTTCTGTCACTGATTGAAAGGCTTTAACATTCACAGTATTACAAAAGTGTTCATTTAATTGGAATATACAGGGTCTGCCATTTAGTTGGGTCTTAGAACAGCTTAATTGCAAACACTTTCTTTGGAAGAGCCTCAGCTGACTGACTGTCAGTGTTAACTCAGGAATTTAAGAGTAGAAGCCAGCCCCAGCTCCATCCTATAAAGGTGACGGCTTCACGGGACCTTCTAACATGAAATCACTGAGTTTGGGGTGTCTCAGCACTGCTCTGAGCAAGATATGTATCCCGAACTTTGCCCAGACCGGCAGTGTCTACAATGGCCTCCATAACAAGTGGCCAAAACACATCACCTGTGTCCAGAGATGGCTGACCATCTCATGGCATGGACAGACAGCTGAAGACGAGCCTTCAGAGGCATTCTGCAATAGTATATTAAAATATTTTGGAAAATAATAGATAGGCCAGCTTTTAGAAAGAAGATGCAGCTGTGAAGGGGAGAACAAAGGAAAACGACTACTTTTCGTTTCTATAAGTTTGTGGTACATTCACGGCAAAGCTAATTTTGATGAATTGAAATCACTACATACCCCACAGGTTAGTCATTAGAGTGTGGGATTTAATAGTTTCATTACAATGAGAAAAAAAAAAAGGAACAAAACCACTAAATAATAGTCATTTCCAGTAACTGCTTCCTAATGTCTCTCTACGAACACGTGTAACGGTCACAGCCTTATTTAAACTGGTTTCTTCTTCCATTGTGTGACTATTAAATGGTTTAGTACAATTTTATTTTGCAGGTCTCTAAAATCACTAATTTGGCGTGGCCGGGCATATTTCTAAAACTCATCCTACATTTAAACTCTGTGCTTCTCTCTGTTAATAAGAAGATCCAGAGTTGCAGCATATAAGTGCTTAGATAGTAAAGCAGAGATCACTTGTTTACAGAAAACAAAGATTCATTTAATAATGAACAGTGTAAAAAGAAAAACAAAGTCTAAAAGAGAGGAAGGGAAAAGAAATCTAGTTTGTTCTAGATGAGAAAGCATTTTCAGAAAAGTATACAGTGGGCTATACTTGACCAAAGAATATAGAAACTAACATCTTAAGTCTTTTTACTTTGTAAAAATGACAGCAGTTTTTCAAATAAAAAGAGGACTTACTAAATGATTCCTATGAAAGATAACAAATGAATCAAAGGAACACTATTACTTAAAATATGTAGTTGGATCAATTTTCCAAAATCATCTTTTTCTTTCTCTACATATATCTATTGCAAAACTTTAAGACCAGGAACCATGTCTTACTTATCTGTGAATTTCCATAGCATCTAGTAGAGAGCTTTTGATATAATTGTGCTCAATAAATGTTTACTGAAGAAGGAAAGAAGGCTATGGGAGAACTTTTGTCCGTTAAATTATGTCAAAACAGACAGCCTGAAATATAAATTTCTATCTGAGGAAAAGCCATTTTAGTTTTTCTCACTGAAGGAACAGAAGAAAAATATTTCTGACTCAACGACAGGTAGCTAACACTACTTAAACACAAACTAAAAAGATTTCTAAAGTATCCTTCTGACATGAGGAATTATCTGAAGAAAGAGGTTCAGCTAAGAAGTTGAGAAGGACCCTACAGCATTTAATGGAAAAATCTTGTTATTTATGCTGTCGCGGCGGGGGGGGGGGGGGGGGCGGGGGGAGCACGTGTTGGTGTCTGAATCATATACTATCTGCAGCTGCTGACTCTGCACTGGAGCTGGTACAGTAGCTGTTTATTGTGCTTCGCCTACAAAGATGAGTAAAACTAGTTTGCCAGAGCCCAGCAAAGGGCATGGTGACTCAGAAAATATGCATACTGATTCAACTGGCTTGATTTTCATTTGTCAGCCTGCATTCTGTTTCCCATACAAAAACACTTTCTATGGCTAAAATGTCAGAAAAATACAGACAAGTAATACTAATACCCTGAGAACGGTATTTTCAAAATTACAGTGAAACTTGTTTCCTGGTAACAGCCACTCCTGGATGAGAAAATATGCAGGGATTCCACTGAATGACATCGGCCATCTCTGAAAAACATCTATACGTTTTAGGAAACAACTCAACTTATCATTAATTACATGCTACCTTCCTGGCAAGAGACGTCACATGATCACCTTTGCAATGTCAGAAACTCATTCGTGAGCTGGGTGCGGGCAGGGTGAGAATTCATCCTTTGACATTATTTGGAATTTTAAATATTATTCCATTTGGATTAGTCTTGTATTTTTAGAGATAAACTTCTCACCCGAGGCTGGACACGACCATGAACGTGAAAACTCCTCACCCACTTGTGGAAGATGTCATTTCTAAAATATGTCTGAGAAATCTTTTTAAATGATCACTTGTCTGGAATAATTGAAAATGGATTTAATCAAACATTAAAAATGCAATGAGGTTATTGAAATAATACCAACACTTTGTAATTTACGGTAACACAGACTAACGTACACAGGCATGGCATTGAATAAACCGGGAGGATACACTGTGTTCTCGTGGACATGATTTCTAGTTGTGAATATCTGAAACCTTAAGTGTCACTTAAAACTTTGCCTCTAGAAATATAAAATTAATGAGATATTGTTATGTAATGTTGGACCCAGATGACCAAAACATCTTGTTTAAACAGATAAAAATCTTCAGATGAGGAACAGTGCATTCTACCAAACATCTGAAACTGGAAGAAATGATTTTAGTCACGTTCCTTACACTTAATTGTCTCCTGACATCTTTTTAGATGACTATGTTAGAAAAACAAGCATTCATTTATATCCTTAATTTCCAAAAAAGGGACAGGTATTACATGCACCACTTTTTCCTTCTCTCAGTCTTAACCTTAAGACGTCTCTGAAAGCGGTTCTTACGAGTATCGGCTCCCCGTCAGTGAGGTCACCCAAGATACAAAGTAGCTCTTAACGCGCAGTCTGTCTGTTAATGCATTTAGGGATTGCCTAAGAAATCCAGCGCTTCGCTGACATTGTCACATTTGTTTCCTTCAGCCACACATTCCTCACATGTTCACACAAATAGATTCATGGAAATGAATAAGATGTGAAAACATCAGATTAAAAGTCATCGGATTTCTCGTACGGCTGAGTCACTTTGCACCTGAGACCATCACAACATTGCTAATTGGCTGTACTCCAATATAAAACGAAAAGTTAAGATAAATAAGTAAATAAGAGTCACAGGATTTCTTTTCTTTATACATGTAGAAGGATGAGGGATGGGAGAGTAGGAAGGCAGCAAGAAGGAAGAGTTTCTCGAAATCGCTTTAAAAATACTGAACTTTCACACCGAACTTCTTTTTCTGTACCACGTTTGGTAAAAAGATTGGACTCTGGCTCTGCGCCTGGCTTCACCTCCTGCCATCCCCGCTTCCCCTCCGACATGCACCCTTGCATAGGAACTGGGGTGAGGGGTGAGAGGAATGGAATGCAGGACAGACATAAACAAAAACCTAGAAGTATAAACCCGCGCGGAGTATTCCAGGAACGCCAAGCAAAGCAGCCTAGACGTTTGAGCCAGAAACTGCCTGGAGTTTTCCCAGTTCTTTTTCCCTCCTATAATAATAACTAATATTTGCTAACTGCTTCGCTGTCCTAGGCATACACACGGTCATCTCTTTATGGGTTTAACCCCTTTGATTTTCACAAAAACCTCAGGAAGAGGGCGTTCATGTCAACTGCAGCTTAAACAGAAGGGAAGAACCGCTCAGGGCGTGGGTGCTCAAAGACCAGAAGGACTACAGAGGGCCCACCCCGTTCATCGCCTCCACATCACAGTACCTGGCCCAGCCAGCACGGAGTCGGTCGTCACGGAGACTCTGCTTCTGCTGCTGCTGCCACAGGGCCCGCGCGGCGTCACCTCGCCCACACCACTGCCTTGGACGCCTATCTAAATACTTCACCTGACCACAGCTCATCTGTGGCTCAGTGGCCACACCTGTTGCCTGTTTTCTAGGGCAGAAGGGCTCCACCGGGGGCTCGAGGAGAGGCAGCTAAGCACTACCTGGATACCGGTAAAAAACATAAATTCTTGGGCCCAACCCCAGACCTACAGAAGAATAAGAAAATCTGGGAGTGGACCCAGCAATCTGCATTTTAGCAAGCCTTCCAGATGATTCTGGTACAGGCTAAAGTTTGACAGTCACGGAGCCCCTGGCGTAGAGTGAAATGTAAGGTCTTAAGCAAGACGTTTGAAACTCATTATGAGCTAGGCGTCTGTTTGAAACAGAGGTTAGAAGTGCTTCATTTGCACCTTTGCTCCACCAACGGCTCTGACCCTGATGAGTCACACCTGACATCCCGTTTTCTTATCTGTAAAATGGATACGAATTATTTCACAGATTTTAGGGGAAGATTAACCACATTTCTATGCCTCCTATATATACATATATATATTATATATATATATAACCAGTGCCCAATACATATTAGGGATTATTATGATTATTAATTCTCCAAACTTATTTCCTGTTACTCCTTACATCCAGCTTTTTTATTTTATTTATTTATACAGCAGGTTCTTATTAGTTACCTATTTTATACATATTAGTGTATAGACGTCAATCCCAATCTCCCAATTCATCCCACTGCCCCCCCCCCCCGCCACTTTCCCCCCTTGGTGTCCATACGTTTGTTCTCTACATCTGTGTCTCTATTTCTGCCCTGCAAACCGGTTCATCTGTAAAAATTTTCTAGATTCCACATACATGCATTCATATACAATATATGTTTTCCTCTTTCTGACTTACTTCACTCTGTATGACACTCTCTAGGTCCATCCACGTCTCTACAAATGACCCAGTTTCATTCCTTTTTATGGCTGAGTAATATTCCATTGTATATATGTGCCACATCTTCTTTATCCATTCCTCTGCTGATGGGCATTTAGGTTGCTTCCATGACCTGCCTATTGTAAATACTGCCGCAATGAGCATTGGGGTGCATATGTCTTTTTGAATTATGGTTTTCTCTGGGTATATGTCCAGTAGTGAGATTGCTGGGTTGTATGGTAGTTCTACTTTTAGTTTTTTAAGGAACCTCCATACTGTTCTCCATAGGATGTATCAATTTACATTCCCACCAACAGTGCAAGAGGGTTCCCTTTTCTCGACAGCCTCTCCAGCATTTGTTGTTTGTAGATTTTCTGATGATGCCCACTCTAACTGGTGTGAGGTGATACCTCATTGTAGTTGTGATTTGCATTTCTCTAATAATTAGTGATGTTGAGCAGCTTTTCATGTGCCTCTTGGCCATCTGTGTATCTTCTTTGGAGAAGTGTCTATTTAGGTCTTCTGCCCATTTTTTCGTTGGGTTGTTTGTTTTTTTAATATTGAGCTGCATGAGCTGTTTATATATTTTGGAGATTAATCCTTTGCACGTTGATTTGTTTGCAAATATTTTCTCTCATTCTGAGGGTTGTCTTTTCGTCTTGTTTATAGTTTCCTTTGCTGTGCAAAAGCTTTTAAGTTTCATTAGGTCCCAGTTGTTTATTTTTGTTTTTATTTCCATTACTCTAGGAGGTGGATCAGAAAAGATCTTGCTGTGATTTATGTCAAAGAGGGTTCTTCCTATGTTTTCCTCTAAGAGTTCTACAGTGTCTGGTCTCACATTTAGGTCTTTAATCCATTTTGAGTTTATTTTGGTGTATGGTGTTAGGGAGTGTTCTAATTTCACTCTTTTACATGTAGCAGTCCATTTTTTCCCAGCACCACTTATTGAAAAGACTGTCTTTTCTGCATTGTATATCCTTGCCTCCTTTGTCATAGAGAAGTTGACCATAGGTGTGTGGGTTTATCTCTGGGCTTTCTATCCTGTTCCATTGATCTATATTTCTGTTTTTCAGCCAGTACCATATTGTCTTGATGACTGTAGCTTTGTAGTATAGTCTGAAGTCAGGGAGTCTGATTCCTCCAGCTCCGTTTTTTTCCTTCAAGACTGCTTTGGCTATTTGGGGTCTTTTGTGTCTCCATACAACTTTCAAGATTTCTTGTTCTAGTCCTATAAAAAAATGCCATTGGTAATTTGATAAGGATTGCATTGAATCTGTAGACTGCTTTGCGTAGCAGAGTCATCTTCACAATATTGATTCTTCCAGTCTAAGAACATGGTATATCTCTCCATCTGTTTGTATAATCTTTAATTTCTTTCATCAGTGTCTTATAGTTTTCTGCATAGAGGTCTTTTGTCTCCCTAGGTAGTTTATTCCTAGGTGTTTTATTCTTTTTGTTGCAGTGCTAAATGGGAGTGTTTCCTTAATTTCTCTTTCAGATTTTTTATCATTAGTGTCTAGGAATGCAAGAGATTTCTGTGCATTAATCTTGTATCCTGCTACTTTACCAAATTCATTGATTAGCTCTAGTAGTTTTCTGGTGGCATCTTTAGGATTCTCTATGTATAGCATCATGTCATCTGCAGTGACAGTTTTACTTGTTCCGTCTGCAAACAGTGACAGTTTTACTTGTTCTTTTCCAATTTGTATTCCTTTTATTTCTTTTTCTACTCTGATTGCCATGGTTAGGACTTCCAAAACTATGTTGAATAATAGCGGTGAGAGTGGACATCCTTGTCTTGTTCCTGATCTTAGAGTAAATGCTTTCAGTTTTTCACCATTGAGAATGATGTTTGCTGTGGGTTTTTCACATATGGCCTTTATTATGTTGAGGTAGGTTCCCTCTATGCCCAATTTCTGGAGAGTTTTTGTCACAAATGGGTGTGAATTTTCTCAAAAGCTTTTTCTGCATCTATTGAGATGATCATGTGGTTTTTATCCTTCAGTTTGTTAATATGGTGTATCACACTGATTTGTGTATATTGAAGAATCCTGGCATCACTGGGATAAATCCCACTTGACCATGGTGTATGATCCTTTTAATGTGTTGTCGGATTCTGTTTGCTAGTATTTTGTTGAGGATTTTTGCAACTATATTCATCCGTGATATTGGTCTGTAATTTTCTGTTTTTGTAGTAACTCTGTCTGGTTTTGGTATTAAGGTGATGGTGGCCTTGTAGAATGAGTTTGGGGTGTCCCTTCCTCTGCAATTTTTGGAAGAGTTTGAGAAGGATGGTTGTTAGCTCTTCTCTAAATGTTTGATAGAATTCACCTGTGAAGCCATCTGGTCCTGGACTTTTTTTGTTGGAAGATTTTAAATCACAGTTTCAATTTCATTACGTGTGATTGGTCTCTTCATGTTTTCTATTTCTTCCTGATTCAATCTTGGAAGGTTATACTTTTCTAAGAATTTGTCCATTTCTTCCAGGTTGTCCTTTTTATTGGCATAGAGTTGCTTGTAGTGGTCTCTTAGGATGCTTTGTATTTCTGCAGTGTCTGTTGTAACTTCTTTTTCATTTCTATTTTTATTGATTTGAGTCTTCTCCCTCTTTTTCTTGGTGAGTCTGGCTAATGGTTTATCAATTTTGTTTATCTTCTCAAAGAACCAGCTTTTAGTTTTATTGATCTTTGCTATTGCTTTCTTTGCTTCTCTGTCATTTATTTCTGCTCTGATCTTTATGATTTCTTTCCTTCTGCTAACTTTGGGTTTTGTTTGTTCTTCTTTCTCTAGTTCCTTCAGGTGTAAGGTTAGATTATTTATTTGAGATTTTTCTTGTTTCTTGAGGTAGGCTTATATAGCTATAAACTTCCCTCTTAGAACTGCTTTTGCTTCATCCCATTGGTTTTGGATTGTCGTGTTTTCATTGTCATTTGTCTCTAGGTATTTCTTGATTTCCTCTTTGATATCTTCAGTGATCTCTTGGTTATTTAGTAATGTAGTGTTTAGCCTCCATGTGTTTGTATTTTTCATGTTTTTTCCCCTATAATTCATTTCTAAATCATAGCGTTGTGCTCAGAAAAGATGCTTGATATGATTTCAATTTTCTTAAATTTACTGAGGCTTCATCTGTGACCCAAGATGGGATCTATCCTGGAGAATGTTCCGTGCACACTTGAAAATAAAGTGTAATCTGCTCTTTTTGGATGGAATGTCCTATAACTATCAGTTAAATCTATCTGGTCTATTGTGTCATTTAAAGCTTGTGTTTCCTTATTAATTTTCTGTTTGGATGATCTGTCCATTGGTGTAAGTGAGGTATTAAAGTCCCCCATTATTATTGTGTTACTGTCAATTTTCTCTTTTACAGCTGTTAGCATTTGTCTTATGTATTGAGGTGATCCTATGTTGGGTGCATATATATTTATAATTGTTATATCTTCTTCTTGGATTGATCCCTTGATCATTAGGTAGTGTCCTTCCTTGTCTCTTGTAACATTCTTATTTTAAAGTCTGTTTTATCTGATATGAGTATTGCTACTCCAGCTTTCTTTTGATTTCCATTTGCATGGAATATCTTTTTCCATTCCCTCACTTTCAGTCTGTATGTGTCCCTAGGTCTGAAGTGGGTCTCTTGTAGACAGCATATATATGTGTCTTGTTTTTGTACCCATTCAGCAAGCCTGTGTCTTTTGGTTGGAGCATTTAATCCATTCACGTTTAAGGCAATTATCGATATGTATGTTTCTATGACCATTTTCTTCATTGTTTTGGGTTTGTTTATGTAGGTCCTTTTTTTCTCTTGTGTTTCCCACTTAGAGAAGTTCCTTTAGCATTTGTTGTAGAGCTGGTTTGGTGGTGCTGAATTCTCTTAGCTTTGGCTTGTCTGTAAAGCTTTTGATTTCTCCATTGAATCTGAATGATACCCCTGCCGGGTAATCTTGGTTATAGGTTCTTCCCTTTCATCACTTTAAATAGATTGTGCCACTCCCTTCTGGCTTGTAGAGTTTCTGCTGAGAAAGCAGCTGTTAACCATATGGGAGTTCCCTTGTATGTTATTTGTCATTTTTCCCTTGCTGCTTTCAGTAATTTTTCTTTGTCTTTAATGTTTGCCAGTTTGATTACTATGTGTCTCAGTGTGTTTCTCCTTGGGTTTATCCTGTATGGGACTCGCTGTGCTTCCAGGACTTGGGTGGCTATTTCCTTTCCCATGTTAGGGAAGTTTTTGACTATAATCTCTTCAAATATTTTCTCAGGTCCTTTCTCTCTCTCCTCCTTCTGGGACCCCTATAATGCAAATGTTGTTGCGTTTCATGTTGTCCCAGAGGTCTCATAGGCTGTCATCATTTCTTTTCATCCTTTTTTCTTTATTCTGTTCTGCGTAGTGAATTCCACCTTTCTGTCTTCCAGGTCCCTTATCCGTTCTTCTGCCTCAGTTATTCTGGTATTGATTCCTTCTAGTGTAGTTTTCATTTCAGTTACTGTAGTGTTCATCTCTGTTTGTTCTTTAATTCTTCTAGGTCTTTGTTAAACATTTCTTGCATCTTCTAGATCTTTGCCTCCATTCTTTTTCTGAGGTCCTGGATCATCTTCACTATCATTATTCTGAATTCTTTTTCAGAATTCAGCTATCTCCACTTCACTTAGTTGTTTTTCTGGGGTTTTATCTTATTCCTTCATCTGGTACACATTCCTCTGGCTTTTCATCTTGTCTATCTTTCTGTGAATGTGTTTTTCGTTCCACAGGCTGCAGGACTGTAGTTCTTCTTGCTTCTGCTGTCTGTCCTCTGGTGGATGAGGCTATCTACGAGGCTTGTGCAAGCTTCCTGATGGGAGGGACTGGTGGTGGGTAGAGCTGGGCGTTGTTCTGGTGGGCAGAGCTCAGTAAAACTTTAATCTGCTTGACTGTTGATGGGTGGGGCTGGGTTCCCTCCCTGTTGGTTGTTTGGCCTGAGGCAACCCAACACTGGAGCCTATCTGGGCTCTTTGGTGGGGCTAATGGCCTCCAACACTAGCAGGTAGGGCGGCTTCAGTCTCCTATGGGGTCACTGCTCCTTCTCCTGGGTCTCGATGTGCACACTACTTTGAGTGTGCCCTGCAACAGTGGAGTCTCTGTTTCCCCCCAGTCCTGTTAAAGTCCTGCAATCAAATCCTGCTAGCCTTCCAAGTCTGATTCTCTGGGAATTCCTCCTCCCGTTGCTGGACCCCCAGGTTGGGAAGCCTGACGTGGGGCTCAGAACCTTCATTCCAGTGGGTGGACTTCTGTGGGATAAGTGTTCTCCAGTTTGTGAGTCACCCACACAGTGGTCATGGGATTTGATTTTATTGTGATTGCGCCCCTCCTACCGTCTCATTGCGGTTTCTCCTTTGTCTTTGGATGTGGGGTATCTTTTTTGGTGAGATCCAGTGTCTTCCTGTTGATGACTGTTCAGCAGTTAGTTGTGATTCTGGTGCTCTCGCAAGAGGGAGTGAGAGCACGTCCTTCTACTCCTCCATCTTGAACCAATCTCCCCAACTTTAAATTTATTCTAAAATAAATTCCAATTCCTTCTATTGCCCCCAGCATACTACATTTTGCATTCCTGTCTCTGGGCTGATGCTTCTTTATCTGGAGTACTCACCCTTCTTTCACTAACCTTGTCTCTGCCACCAGAAAAATTTCTATTCATCATTCCAAATCAAGCCGAGATATAACCTCTTCTATGGAAACTTCCAGGCCTTCTCTTTCTCTCCATAGTTTCAGTCAATCACTTCCTTCTTTGTGCTACCTTCCAACGCTCTTACTTCTATCGTTATGCTCCTAATGTTATAATTTATTTGTTTCATATCTGCATCCAGCTAGATGGTGAGCTCTTACTGGGTTGTCTTTTTCATCGCTGTCTCTGTCCCATCTAACCCTACCTAGTAGATACTTGGTAGAATTTTTTAAAAAGTTGATTGCATTTTCTAAGACCTTAATAACAGTAATTGTTTACAGATGGATGGAAACCTATTTACAGGTTTCTTCTGAAGGTCACTCCCCCAATGAACCGTGTCCTGTCCCAGCTTCTGCTTCTAGGGAGCCCTGCCTCAGAGAACCCCATTTTCCTGGCTAAGGAGCTGACACTCAGGAGAGTGCTGCCAGGGACCACACAAAAGGTGGAGAGAAATCCTGGACACAGGAGGGAGAGGATCTCAGCCCAGATTGGACAGAGCCTCTGTGCAGCCCCATCCCGTCCATGTGGCCTTGGGAGGGCCACTTAAGCTCTCTGAACCTTGCTTGATCCATCTACAAAAAGGGGAAAAATGACTATATCTGTCCTGTCTACCTAAAGAGTAATATGAGGTCAGGTAAAATAATAATGACAAAAACATAACAAAGTATAAAGCCTTAAAAATATAAGGGGCCTATTCTGTTCTGTAAAAAGCAGAGCTTTCCTCCCACGTTCTGTTCTAGGACTCTCTGTAAGTCACCTTTGAGATCCCAGGATCCTCCGCTGCCCTCCCAGCTGGCATGCTGCTGGGTCCACACTACCTCAGCCCCAGTTCAATGAGTCCTTGCTGTTTACCCACCTTAGCTCAGGATTTCGTCACGTTTCTTTGGTCTCTGTGCTCATTCTGCCTCTTCCACACACTCCAAGTGAAGTGCTGTACATTTTCTTCCCTATTTAATTTCATTCTACTTATTTCTGACCACTCTTCCGATCTACCAAGGTCATTTAAACATCACAGTGTATTACATGTGGGACAAGGCGATCTTATGCATGAGTGTATACACATACGTCTATATGTTTTTTCTCTTCCCACCTTGGCCACGTTGTTTTGAGTCAGACCCCAAAGCAAGTCCAATTGCTTTATTTTAAATAACAGAGGTCATGGCCAAGGTTCACATAAAACGTCAGCGTCTACATGTAAAGAGGTCACGGGATCAACTGTTTTAACAATCAACGAGTCAATCTGATGAAACAACTACTTTTTCTCATTTTTCACTGAATTGACTGGTAAGCCACCCACACATGCAGACTTAAAGGGAAAAACCAAGGGAAAAAGTCTTGGGAAAAAACCCCCGCTGTCACTGAACAGAAAAACTCCACAAAAACGGGATATTCAAAGTAAAGGTTCTAGCTGGTTTAATGAGGTTTCTAGCTCAATGATATAAACAGCCTCTGTGGCTGTGACCGATACTCACAAGGACTTCTTGTTGGACTATTTACTGAATTCTCTTTTTGTTAATTGTTGCAGTGGGTTTGAATTTTATTATGTTCCATGTTAGAGCTTTCAGTACTGGTCATATTTACATGGCTGGTCATTCACATCTACTAGGTTTCAAGAACCCAGCAATATTGTAACAATATATTGTTCTTAAATTCAGCCAAAATGATGGTTGATCCTTTGTCAATGACATGTCGTGTAAATAGCATCAAGGCTTCCTTTCGGATGAGGTTATCTGAGTTAGAATATGATGCGTTGGAGTTTCCTTTGAGTCACATCTCACATGCGCAAATAATTTTGGAAACACTGATTAACATAGGGGGCAGCGTTTCATTACGTGATTGCCATATTTTAAATGAATTCTTTAAGACACTTACAAATACTTAGAAAATTTACCTGCTTTACATTGTGGTTTATCTCTACTGGAAAAATAGCTGTGTCTGCCTAAAGCCAACTTGTGTATTTGTATTTCTTTCTCAGAGAAATAGAAAGTATTTACTTGACGTATAGTCATGAGTTAGTAAGTCCTTGAATCATTACCATCCTGAAGTTGAAGTAATACTTTTGGTAATGTGAAGAAAGGTTTTAGACCAGGCAGAGTAAGCACTGGCTAACTTTATTGTAAATTTACTTATACCAAAAGGATCTTGTGTCTAGGCAATAAAGAAAAATACCTTCTAGTTATGGACAGTGAAAACAGTATTCATACAATAATGGCCAACTGGAACCCTAAGGCTTTTCAGAATTGAGCAATTTTAGTGATAAATGCCTTTAGGACAAGGGGGAAAAAGTCTCTTCTGTTCTTTGCACTTGCCTCTGACCACCAAAATGGTTTCTTTCAGAGAGAAGAAAATATCAAGGTCCAGTTAAATGTTAGCAATTTCTACTTTTTTTTTAACTGAAACGCAACAACCTCGTCATTTATTTCCAATCGAGCTACATCTCAATCTTGGCAAAGTCACGGGACTTGACTTGCAAAGAATTTTTCAAATGGATTTGTCTCTCATCAACTGTGTTCTGTCTGGCTTGCAAATTTTGCACATGGACTGTTTCCATTTCCCAAGAATACACGTATCTTGGGCATAGTGTATGCTAGTTCTCCTATAAACTAAAATAATGTATTAATATACTTATAATAACATTTAGTATACCTCCCCTATACAATTTCCCATGAGAAACAAATAAAAAGAACAGAAAGGTAACAGCCAGTGTATCTTCTAGTTCCCATTTTAGCTTTTAAGATGCCCTGATTTTTTTAGACCTTCTACACACGATTCAGTATTTCTCTTCATGGACAATTTACATAACTGTTTGAATAACTCAGGTAGAAACCCCTTTTTGGGAAACATAAAATCAATGGAAAATTTTGAATGTTGGGATTAAGGATGCATCTGTGAAATTTGCAATTTAGACTGACTTGAGTAATAGCAATATCTTATATCTGTCTAGCACTTTACAGCTTACAGAGCACCTTGGTTCCTCATGACAACACAACACTTTGTAGTGAGAAAAAACTAGAATAACTTATGATATCTATCAAATCTAGAATTATTCTGTTTTTATGACTCCCTGACTGGTTATTTGAACTATACAGTAGAAAACATCATTTTAAGACCTCAAAGATAGATACAAGAGAGAGAAACAGACAATTTGATTAAAAGCACACAAACAAAAATATACAACAATTTGATAGGGTTTTAGGTGGCAATAATACTTGGTTCTATCTTTTTTTGTCATCGTTTCAAAAGCTTTGTAGTTGTTCATTATAAAAAATGTTCCCATCGAAATATCCTGATGAGTTGTCAATGGATGCTGGTCAAATTCACAAATTGAATCGTAGTTATTAGTAATTTATGTGCCACCTGAATTATCTTCAATGCTCTTTCAAAAAGAAGTCACTACAAGCCTTTGAATACTTGAGGCCACACATGTGTTTTATTTTGGAAAACACTGTCATGGGCAAACCATCAAATACCACAGATCTCTTGTAGCCAAGGGCTGTGACCGACATGGGTCTACCAGGTTGCTTTGGCAAGCGCATCCTTAATCAGGATTTTCTTCTGTCTGTTGACTGCAGTTTGACTGGTTTGTTTGAACATATTTACAGAGCCCATTAAATTTCAGCTTAGAAAATGTTTATGACACATTTAAAGTGCTTAAAAGTATCATTTTTTAGAAAGATGAGTAAAATATTGGATATTCTTTGGGACAATTTTTATAAAAAACATAGCAGAAAATACCACAGGGATTATTGTATTGAGAGTATCTATTATTTATAGCCTACACATTAATACTTTAGAGACAGTGTGTATGTATGTGTATGGTAAAGTAATTAGTTTACAGATCTACGAGTTCAAATATATTTCTGGAGGATATTAGCTCAGAAATAAGATTTTAGGAGGAAACGGGTTTAATTTCACAGATATAAAACAGAATGTTTGAATTTATGATATAGTGTGGCAGTAAGCTGTGGGTAGGTGTAGCTGAGAGCTACTCCCGGCACTTTTCACAGAGATAGGCGGTTACAACGAGATACAATTTTGAAAAGGAAATTGATTAGACACAATCATGATATACATGAGCAATTTGCCAGGTAAAACTCTGTCTTCTGAGTCAAGCCAGCTGGGAGATTCAGACAATGATTTGTGTATCAAGTCTCTTCCCGCCTGAACCCTACTTTAAACCAGCTACATAAATAATGCAGAAGCGAATGTTTAAATTATCTAGACAACCTCCCACTTTATTTTAAACATAGAGACTTAGTCTATGTATTATTTATACCACTATAACATATACGCTGCTTAGTATAATTCAGTCCCAATAATATATTTGATCAAATGTTTTAATTTGTCCCACTCTATAAATATATACCAGTTTTAAAGTGAATTAAATCAGTATCTTATCTATATTTCTTCAGGAGGAAGGTGAGTTGTTTGCAGAATGATTTAGCCTAGATAAAAACAGCTTGAAAAACTATCAGTTTAATTGAATCTCCATCCAGCACAGTGAATCAAATCATGGAAGTATTCCAAATGCTGTAAAAGATATATGTGCTCCTTTGCATTCATCTTATTTTGGAAATTTGCGTGTTTTAAGGAACTTCATGTAAGAGTGAACATAAATTTTGTTTTAAACTGATTGTGTTAAGCAGGTGGTTTATAATTTACTACTGAGAAGTATTCGGACACAAAAGAGATTATTTGTATTCTCTTTGGATTGCTTTTATTTACAGCTTTTATTGGTAGACAGTGCTAATCCAAAATTGTGCTTTCTCTTTTTTGTTCTATTTAAAAACTTCCTGGGAAGTTTTCCATTCAAATAGCATAAGAGAGATGGTATAGATAGATACAGACATAAGTACTATGAAGAAAAATTAAGCAGATAAAATCTTTAGTACAAGTATGTGTGTAACAGTTTAACAAAGAATTTTTACAAGCAACATTTTTCTTAATGTATTATTAAATGACTAGTAAATGGTACCTGTTTTTTGAAAGTTGAATTATGTATTTTGTTTTAGGACAAGTCATTTTGCAAAGTGAGTTCTATCTGTGTATCTACTGATATTTACTTTCAGTGACTATGTGGCTGTCAGTGAGTTTGGCACTAGAGTTGCAGTAGAGAACAAAGCAGAATTACTCTCTCCCTCTCAGGAGTAAAGGGGGACAGACACAAAAAGGCCTCCTTTAGGGTCTCAATGTACAGCAAATTCTTTTCTGCCTGGAGATAGTCTCAGTACTCTTCCCTCTGCCACAAATGCTTTTCCCCTTTAGTACGCAGCCCCCTCCTTGGTCCCTCGTATTTTTCCATTTCAGCATTAAAACTACTTTCTCAGAAAAGTCTTTCCTGATTCCCTAAATCCCTCCTTCCCTTTCACTAAACTCTTTTCTTCAAAACAGTTATTACAATTCAAATTTTGCATACATTATTGTGGTATATTTGTGTATTTTCTGTCTTTCTTGTTAGATTATTAGGGCTTAGAACTGTCAGAGCATAGAATTTGTCTATTTTGCCCACCAATGTTTACTATCAGCTTACAGTGTGTCTAGCACCTAGTAGATGCTCAATAAACATTTGTCGATTGAGTGCACAAAATAATCCCTCAAAGAATATACCTATATGACTGAGATAAATTCTCTCAAAGAGATATAGTGCTCTAAGACCATATGAAAGGGGAAGTTGACCTAGGGGATGAGAGAATGTTGTCCAAAGGGGATTGGGAGAGTGGAGGAACACGGAAGAAACTATTTGAAATCTCTTATGTGGGAAGAAGTACAGCTTATTGAAGGAACTGAAATAAGAATAATCAGTCTGGAAATTAGAAAAAAGAGGAGGTTAGGAATGAGAAATGAGGCTCCAGGGCTAGGCAGGGCCCAGCTGAGAAAAAGCCTCATTGATCATTTAAGGGCCTTCTTTATTCAAAGAAAAATGAAAAGGCTTTCAATGATTTTAAGCAGGGGAGAATCATAACCCTGTCTGGACGTCTAAGGAAGCATTCCAACTACAGAATGGAAACTGATAATTGGGGCAAGCATGAATCGAAGAATGCAGAACAATTAGGAAGCTATGTTGTCATTTAGGTAAGGGAAAGGGGTACCTTTGACTGTGAGAAGCAATGGACAATGGTAACAAGAAGATACATTTGAAGACAAGAGGACCTGTTAACAGACTGGGTCATGTGAAGCGAGGGAGGAAACATTTCAAAGAAATGTCTCTCTTTGGCACAGTTGGGTGATGACTACACCATTCCCTGGAAGTTAATTCTGGAAGAGGATTAGGTTTGGAGAAGAACAACTCTTAAGAGTACGGCTGAAACACGGTAAGTTCTAGATGTGTATGAAGATATCCAAATAGAGATGGCAAATAGGGAGTTGTACACGAGTCAGAAAGTTGGAGATGAAGTTTGTGAATCATGGTCATTAGGGGGTAAGAGAAGCAATGGGCATATATGGGTTCTCTTAGGAAGGGAATATGGGGTGAGAAGGGCAGAATGTGAAGACCAGGCTGTGAGGAACTACCGATAGTGAAGGGTCAAGCAGAGATCAAGAAGCCTGCGAGAGAGACCGAAGGAGCAGCCCGGGGCAAAAACCAAGGTAAAAAACTATTTCAGGAGGAAAGGAGTGGTCATTAAGATCCGTCATATGTAATGGATGTTAAACCATGGCTCCCAGATGTAACGGTCTGGAAGGCAGCCGTCACTCTAGGGAGAGCTATCACGGGGGACTATTTTGGACGTACGTAAAGTATGTCAGGGACTGTGTGGCTTGTGACTAGTATGATACACTTCATACACGTAACCCCATTTAAAAATGTGTTTTAATTTTAACATATTTGTGACCTCTAACGTTGATGCAAGCTCTGGCTTACGCTTAGAAAGAGAGCCATTACATTTTTGTAATGAAACAGATGATCTGCTGAGATCCACTACCATCCAAACCTTATTTTATAGATGAGGAAAACAAGATTAAGAAAGAGTCTGGGTACTTTTCCAAGCTTGCAGTCATCCACAGACTTTGCAATAGAGCCCTGGCTTCCTAACTTTTAGTCATTTTCCCCCTTTCCTACCGGTTATCTCCCACGCTATATATTGTTTGTGAATTTGCCTTTTTATAGATCTAATACCAACTGTAATCTAGGCCAGTGCACATTTCATTGCAATATGCTTTCATTCAGATTGTAAGTCCAATTTATAACATATTTTGAGGCTCAAAACTATGCTGAAAAGATGGTGCCTGTCAAGGAAGCTATAGAAAAAGAAAATCCCCCCTCGCCCCAAGCCTCACATAACACTTTAAAAGAGCTCATTAGTAATGGTTCTATTGGAAAATATACTGAAAATGGGTCAGTGGATGAGGAAGAAACTTGATTTATGATGGAACATTTTTCTTTTGTTTACGTTCTCTCTTCTAAGATATATTTCTGCATAAGACTTTTCCATATTTTCCTAAGGGATTTTATTATCAAACCTACCAATTTAACCCAATTCAAACTGGAGTAGTTAATATGGAATCTGAAATTATCGAATTAGAGAAGTCCAAACTATATTTTTCCACCAACTCTGCCTTTGTTTTTCACGCCAAACAGAAGTATCCTCAGAGAAAAATATTTACCCCGATGATGCAACTGTAAAGCAATGATGACGATTTTCATACGAAAATCAAGCTTGCCGCTCTATGGCCACACATTAGAGAAATACTACCACGATGGAGAAGATTTCTGCAGTGCCCATCATAGTACCTGACACAGTGAGCCCTTAACACCCATCTGTTAAAAAGATAATACAATGAATTGAAAATTCTATACGTACTTGAATTCCATCTTGACTTACATCTAATCAGTGTTTACAGTTTGTGACAGATAGGACTAATCATAATAAAAGTTTGTAAATCAGAGAAATGAAACAAATTTTAAGTATATCGCTAAGTTCTGAAACGGTAGAGAAGGCCATATAAAATATTCATATTTATTACGACCTAGAAGCCACAATCCTTCCAATATAACTCATTTTCCAAGCTGCAAAGAAATGGTTCATACTATAAAATATGAATGATTACTTTAAAAAAAGGCTCTGTCTTCCACATAAAGCCCAAGTTTCATATCTTATGTTTTCAGATCTGCTCTTTGATTTGATAACATTTCTGGGAAATAACTTCGATTCAAATAAACCTATATTCAGGTGGCAAGTGTATCAGGACAGACAGACCCAGTCTTGCTTTTTTAGCTGGTAGCCCACATGAGACTTCTTCAAGGACCATAAGTCACCATCAACAAATAGCTTTTTTGTGTGTGTGTGGTACACGGGCCTCTCACTGCTGTGGCCTCTCCCGCTGCGGAGCACAGGCTCTGGACGCGCAGGCTCAGCGGCCATGGCTCACGGGCCCAGCCGCTCCGCAGCATGGGGGATCTTCCCGGACCGGGGCACGAACCCGTGTCCCCTGCATCGGCAGGCGGACTCCCAACCACTGCGCCACCAGGGAAGCCCAACAAGTATCTTTTATTCATGTACCTTTTGTGTCTACAACGCTGAACTCAGTGTTGGAGTGATTTATGGGGCAGTGTTAAAGATACAGAGTCTGTTCCTAATTCAGCTTTTGAGTGAAAAAATATGTGATGGTAATTTGGGGAAATTTGATGACTATGCAATACATGTAAAGAGCCCCTATTGTAAATTTCAATATGATTTCTGGTAATCATATATTAACAAAAGCAAGAAATTTGGGAAACACAGAGTGCTCTTCTAAACGTGGTCCAAAACACAAAGAGAGAGTATGTATATTGACCTGCTGATTACCATACTGTTTACTCAGAACCACTCTGGTCCAAGAAATTCATCAGTGGCCTCAACTGTCCCCTTTCCCAAATCAGCTTTTCTGATTTGTTCTGGGGAACACTTAAGAGAAGCCCTGTGGGGGGAAAGTTACATATTCAGCTAAGTTTATAAAATTCTGAACTACTTTCTTGGAATTTCACAATGCCTTGAGGCTCAAGAAGGCTTCTGAGAAATCCTATACGAAAGGAACCCGCTTGCCTTTGTCTAACTCAGCATTTCCCAAACTTGAACAGGGAACAGGTTTTTTTCATAGACCATTTACTAGCATCCCAGTAAACTCTAGTTTGGAAAACCTCGGCTAGATACTTCGATGGGATGATTACTGTAGTTGTGAAATCTCAATGTTGTGCTGGGTAGAAATTGCGCAGTGCCCCAGTTGTAGTTGTTGGTTTACAAGAACGTAAGCACAGTCATATGTAATGTGTGGCATACACACACATACACTCTCACACACACACTCTACACACACACATGTTCACACACACTCACACACACACACACACACACACACACACACACTGTCTTTTCCAAGGTCACCGCCACCCCTTGGTGAAAATGTCCTGTGGAAAGCAGTGTCACCCAGGAGACCTTGAATTAAGAATGAACTTAATTTACAACAACTACACATGTTGAGAAACAGTAACACCAAGTAACAATACGTATATTTTCTTCTTCTTCTTAGGTTTTCCATTTAAAAGGAATTGTTAGTAGTAAACTATGTCTTTGAAAGTAGTCCTTTGGACGTCCTTATTTTAAAATGAGACCATTGCTAGCTCTTTGTGGGCACTGACATCTTAGTAACTACTCTGTGTCTCCCTCTGAGTACTGTGGTATGTGCACTGCAGATGTGCAATACATGATTACTACACTGATGAATTTGTATAAAATTTCCACCATAGTTCTCGTCAACAACCATTAATAAGTATTGAACTGCTTGTTTCTACATGATAGTTTACTCCCTATGTGAATAGACTTTATTTTCTAGAGCAGCTTTTAGGTTCACAGCAAAATGGAGTAGCAGGTACAATATTTCCCACATACCCCCTGCCCTACACGTGCACAGCCTCCTCCTTTACCAGTATCCTCCACCAAAGTGGTACGTTTCTTATAATCCATGAACCTACAGAGACACATCCTTATCACCCAAAGTCCACAGTTCACATTAGGGTTCACGCTTCATGTTGTATTTACATTCCATGGGTTTGGACAAATGGCATATATCCACCATTACAGTACCACACAGAGTGGTTTTAACACTGTTGTAGAATCCTCTGTGCTCTGCCTTTCCTCCCCACCAGCCTCTGACCACCGCTGATCATTTTATCATGTCTCCATAGTTTTGCCTTTTTCAGTGTCACATAATTGGAATCCTACAGCACATAGCCCTTTTAGATTGGCTTCCTGAAGTTAGTAATGTGTATTCAACTGTCCTCTATGTCTTTTCCTGGCTTGATAGCTCATTTCTTTCTAGCCCTGAATAAAAATCCATTGTCTGGATGGACCACAGCTGATTTATCCATTCGCCCATTGAAGGGCATCTCAGTTGCTTAAATGTTGGCAATTATGAATAAAGCTGCTATAGATGTCTGTGTCCATGTTTTTGTGTAGACATAAGTTTCAACTTCTTTGGGTAAATACCAAGAAGCCAATTGCTGGAGGGCACGGTAAGAGTATGTTCAGTTTCGTGAGACACTGCCCAAATCCCCCAAAATGGCCGCAGCATCTTGCACTCCCACCAGCAATGAATGAGCGTTCCCGCTGCTCCACACACTTACCAGCATTTGGTGTTGTCAGTGTTCCGAACGCTGGCCATTCTAATAGGCGCGCAGTGCTATGTCATTGTTTTGATTCGTATTTCTCTGCTGACGTGGGATGTGGAACAGGTATGTGGGTTTTTAAATCAAAAGCAGGCCTCATATAAAGCAGAGGAAGCCGTCATTTTGGTTCAGATACAGCTAAACAGAAAAACAAGTCAATAGACCGAGAAACTATAGAAACATCTACAGCACATGGAAGAATCCACATTCCCTACTGAGACACGTTTGGGGTATACTGAAAAGAGATTTGGTCTTTTACAAGGAGGTAATAGGAACACAGCTTAGGGAGGGCATTCATGAGCCTGTAATATGCCAGGTTTCTTTAAGGGCCCTGTTGGGACTTACTAGGTACTAACTAAGACAGTGCTCTGGGTTCTAGTCCTTGTTTTCCTACTTCAGGATATTTCCTTGAGTGTTGAGGTCCTTCTCTGTGATATGGAAACCATACCATCTGCCTCTTTGTTTTCCTACATTGCTCAAAACAAACTGACACAGCTACTTCAGATTAACAGAGGCAGCTACAGAAAGAGTGGCCTTCAGAGCTGAGAGAGAGAGCCAGGCCACCAATTAGCCCCATGGCGAGGATGAAGTATTCAACTCTTTGAGCCTCCGTTTCTACTTCTATAAAATGAGGCGCACACCCACGATGTAATTTATTTAGAAGACTGATTATACTATATTCAAAGTGTATGTAGCACAGTTCCTGGCACATAGAAGAGGAAATTATCGCTAGGACCTATAATGCAAGTGAAAGCACTCTCGTAAATGGTTACGGAAATAAAATATAATTAGCAATAATCTTTATGACAACACATCATACTGACTGCTAGAATGTTCTCCCCTGTGATCTGAGTAGACCTTTATACAGTAGGACAGGGGAGAAGTTGCACTTGGTCCTATTTGTTGCCTATTTGTCATTTGATCTTAGTTAATTTCACGAAGCACAGTTTCCTTGGATAATAGAGGACGTTAATATCACTTCACTCACAGCAGTGCTCGCAGGTTTAAATGAGGTAATATTTGAAAACTCCTTAGCATACTGCTTGGCTGGCAGAAGGTACTCAAGAAACGTTCATTTTCTTCATTTCTGTCTCAGAGACGAGTGTTAGCACCATACATAGAAGTAACAAACAAAGCAAATCTTGGCTTTTTAGAGTGTCTGACATGTCTTCAAACTCACTTAAAAATCACAGTGGATTCTGTATTACTCTCTACTTCACAGGAAAAGAAAGTAAGGTTTGGAGAGATTAAGATACATGCTCAAGAGAGGGGGCCTGGAATCTCGTGCGGTGGTTTTATCATAGTACAATGTCCTCTGGACAGACTCTCGCAACATTCTTATTATAGCAGAAGTGCATATAACATCTGCAGTATACTCTGCATATGCAAACACGATTACTGACTCTCTAGAGGGGGCAGATATTCCAAGGTACTATCAAAAGGATATATTTTGGGATTCTGAAACTTAAGAAGTTCTGAGGAATATCATTTTATCAGGAAAAACTAAAGAGGGAAAAATCCCTATTCCATCTTCAGGTATGATTCTTTACACGTGCCAGAGATACGTCAGAACTGCTCCAACTGTCCCTGCCCCAGAAACCAGAGCACATCTGAAGGAGGCCAATTAATGTATGATTAACGTATGGATGAGAACTACCAGGTACCAGGCCTTTTGTTCATTACAGGGAATGGAAAGATAGAAAAGTTGTCTTCCTATGAATAAACAACTCGCTGGGAAAAATAGACAAGCAGTTACTGAACTGCTATGTAGTAAGACTACTTCTTGCGTATAAAGGGCCAGAGCAAGAAATAAAACAGTTGAGCGCGAGACACTAAAGTGCTTTGCATAGTTTTCCACGTTTCATTCCTCTATTGACCCTGTGAGGCAGGAATTATTGTTCAGATGTGGAAACGGAAAGTCAGAAAGGTGAAAAGACTTGCCCCAAATCATGAACTAATAAGCGGTTAAACCAGGAGTTATGGAGGTCTGGTTGCTCCCAAGACCACACTGTACTGCAGGGCGGTCTGGATGACCTGAAACCCGGGCGTGGTTTCTCCACTGTTCTGTGCTGGTAAGTATAGCTTGGGTACGGCAGCCTCTGAGAGTAAACAGAGCGGCATTCTCGTATTCCTTTATACGTGCTTAACATACAGGTCCATTTATCCAAGACAAGCTCTAGCAATAATCACCCTCACATTTCTAATGGAAGGCAGGTTGATTATAGTTTTTGGAAAATACAAAATAAGCTGTTAAGAAGCCTAATTTACTCCACCTAAAATTAGGCTCAGCTCTCAGGGATCTTCATCACTTTCTAATTTGAACCATTTACTTTCATGGAGGACGTTACCTCCCCACGCTGGTAGATCGCTTTCTATAAATTATGTACGACGCAAGCAGCAGTGTATAATACCACTACTTAAATAAATATGCATTATTTATAGTGTCACAGGTGAAGTATTGAAAGAAATGATATAATTTGCCAAGAATCCTATTTTGAAAATAACTTGTCCGGAATGCTGAACTTGTGCAATACTGGCTTTTTTCTGCTGTTTAGATTTTTTTGTAATAAATGTGTGCTATAATAAAATATTTCAAATAAACACTGCATTATTAATGTACCTTGCACTTGCCCTACGGCAGCGAAGGCATAAATGATTCATTTAAATCCAGGGCCCTTCCTGCAACACACAGTCAGTACTTCTGAGTTCTCTATGTGAAGACTATACCTTTACTGTTTCCATTTCGACACGAATGTCACATGCTAATGTGGTACCTACAGTATTTCATGCTCTACAACCAAGCATAAATCTTTTTCCTCTTACTTCCATGCCAGGGATCTGTGGCAAAACTAACATGACTATTTAGTATGGCCAGTATTTTCAAAACAAAACATACACAGGTGAATTTCTTCTCTAGTTCCATCCGATTCCTTGTCTTTTCTTTTTTTCGCCATCTTTCACCGGGTTCAAACAACCCATTTGAAACGGCGACAAAATGCATGGGGCTTAAATCATGTTATAGATCATTTCAAGGCCAAGAGAATTAATATAGTAGCATCACTTCGTGCTTTGGGACATTAATAACCCAGAAATACCAGAGAAGGAAACACGATAACAAACTGGTTACTCCCGGCAATTACTTGTTACCACAATGGGACCGAGGGACAGAACACTTCTACCTTTCCCATTTTTCATATTCATATATATTACATTATGTAGTTTCCATTAACTATTACCTAGTGGTTAATTAAACATTATGAAATGGTATTCACTCCAAAGTATTAATCAATACTTGCAATTCATTCACCTTGAGCGTACAGATCCATTTCTAGAAGTAGTACTACAAGCTGTTTATCTTCTACATTTTTCATATCTAAAATTGGAAATTGTAAACTGCCTTTTAACGCAATAATCATAAAATGATTCTTATTAATAGCTTTCTAATAAAGCCATCTTTTACATTCTCTCTACGCGAGATTTTCAACTTGTTGCTGCTGTGTTGAAACATCCCAGCAGGCAGATACAGACTCAAGTTCCCTCAAGAGGGCCTATCAAACAAGCATTTCAACAGTCATAACGTTCTTGAACAAAGTGGGCTTTATCTGTGGGTTCCAAAGTCATGGTTAGATTAATCCACTGAACAGGCATCCAGGTGGACCAGGCACTGGACAGGTAATTCTCCAGGTTTGCAAATCAGAAAGGGAGCAGAAACAATTAGTCTCCTTAGAGAACTCCCCCATGTGCTGATACGCTGGGGGCTGTCTGGCTGGCTTAAGCGATTCACAAGTCTGAATTGGGAGACATTGGCAAAACGTGGAGGAGAGAAGAGCAGATGAGAGAGACCTGGGGACAATGGATAAGAAAAGTCTATTTACTGAAAATCCTAACCCCACTTCTTTATGACTCCTGATACGGCTTTATTCAAAAATTAGCCCTTAAATGGCGTAAGATTTAGGGACTTTTTTTTTTAAATCTCCTTAAAAATCAAGGAATTTAGAATAGTGCTGGTCTCTGAAGAGCCTTGGTACAACTCCCAAGAAATCACTAAGTAGTGTAAGGCCTTGAACAACTTATTTAACGTCTCTGGAAATCCCTTCATCAAATAAATGTGGACGATGATTGTATTATCTCTTAGGGTTGCAGTAAAGATTAAATGCATTAGTATGTAAAGAGGTTAGAGCGATGTCGATACATCTTAGCTATTACTACTATGAAATATTCTTAGCAGTTTGGGAATTTGAGCCTTCGTTGCCTAAACAGTGCTACGTTTTAACTGGCAAATGTTTCTCAGGCAGCCTTTCCATTCCCCACAGTGCTGTGAACTGTGAGGGAGCCACAGTTACTCATTCCTCTGCTAATATTGGTGGCATTTTAGAGCAGAGCACTTCACCAGACAAGAGGGAATGCGTTTCTCCCCTCTCCCTTCTCTCCTCCCTCCCTCTCTCCCTCCTTCCTTCCATTTCTATCTATATCTACCCTATGCTTATGTTCTCAAGGACCTCGCTGTCAAGGAGAAGAGACAAAATGAAAAAACATCAAAAGCTATTAAAGTGCGAGTCAGGTTTAACTTTCTGATCTTACAGGAGTTGAAGTCCTTGAGTGAGAGTCAGATATTTAGAGGGCGAGCGGGGCATTCCACTTCTGGGAGAAGGGCAAGTGCAATGGCAGAGGGTAGGAATCTTTGTGGGTTGAATTGTGTGCTCCCCAAAATCCACATGCTGAATTTCTAACCCCCAGTGCCTCAGAGTGTAACCTGATATGTAAATAGGGTTGTTGCAGATGTAATTAGTTCAGATGAGGTCATACTGGTGTAGGGTGAGCCCTGAATCCAACATGACTGGTGTGCTTATACAAAGGGGAGATCTGGACACAGACACACTGCCATGGGAAGACTGGAACTGTGCCACCACGAGCCAAGGAACGACCAGAAGCCAGAAGAGAGGCCTGGGACGGTATTTCCATCCTCCCTCAGTGGGAGCTTGACCCTGCCGACACCCTGATCGTGCACTTCTGCCCTGCAGAGCTGTGAAAGGATGCACTTCTGTTGGTTAAGCCACTCAACTTGTGATACCTCGCGATGGCAGCTCTAGCCACTGCTACAGCAATAAAGGTGGAGCTTGTAGAGGATTGATCTGGTTTCAGATTAGTAGAACCAGTGGAGGGTAAGCCCAGATAGGGTAGAAATAACTGCAGGTATGAAAGTCAGGCAGAGAAATGTGTGGGGGGGTGTCAGATGTATATGTACGTGTGTATATATATACATATATATATAATACATTTAATTAATATTAATTTTAAGAAGAATTTCATGAATAGTATTAGTATTTTAATTCTATCCAACACATATCTGAGCATCTACTATATGCCAGACACTGCTGTAGACCCTTGGGATACACTGGGTCCAAAACAAAAGTATGAGACATATAAAAATTCCTGTCTTTGTGGCACTTATGTTCTAATGGACACACACACACACACACACACACATACTTCTCAGTAGAAATATTTCTTCATATGAAATATCACATGGAATATATCAAACTATATACAAATATATAAGAAATATAAGACCAACAAAAGTAAATTGCTGTGGTAGAAGAGGTAAGTGGTGAGTGTGGACAGAGGAGTGGTTACTATTTAACCTGCTGTCTCACACCGCGGTGCCCCAGGGGACAGGTCCTCAGCCTCTTTCTGAATTTACAGAAATTCCTCTGAAGAGGACGGTTTGTGAGCCTTTGTCATAAACCAATGGAAGTGCTCATAGACTGTGGAACAGAGGAGTGACATGATGAAAAGATATTTTAGAAGAACCGTTTGGTGGTGATACACAGGATGGAACAGGATGAAAAGAGATTAAGGAAAGAACAAAACTGAGAGGCTGAAAGTCGGAATGAATGGGTGGATACAAGAGCAGTGATGTCCAATGAGGGGCACTTGGGGACCATATTTAATGGAGAAGAATATGGGATCTAGGAAGGATCAAAATTCCAAGAATTTATCCTACAGATACAGTCCTGTGCAAAGACGCATGTGCAACAACATACATTTCAGCACTCTTTGTACTGATACAAATTTTAGCGTTTATCAAAATATGATGGTATGGCTACCTCTATAGAGGGGGCTATCATGCAGTCATGAGAAAGAATGAGGCAGACCTTTACGCGCTGAAATGGAAAGTCTCTATATTGTCTCATGAAATGAGACTAGTGTGGGAGCTGTGGATGTCCTGGGGGCAGAGAGAGGGGAGCAGGTCTACCCTGGGTGCCGGCAATAAGGGGACACATTTTCTGTCCAGTGTTTTAAAATGGTATGAAACTCACTCTATCTGGTATGCTTTTTATTATCACTGTGCACCAGCATCTCCCAAATGTCAGTGATAAAATACTTCTCCCCGAAAAATATTTTATTGGTCTAAGTTTGAAACAATTGCAGCAGTTACGATATATATGGAAACTTCAAATTAGTACATTTTTATAACTTACCCCTTAATAAGCCTTGTGTTCTACCTAGAAGTTAATTCAGAGAATTAACTCTCTACCATTTAGAGAGCTGGTCCCTGACTCAGCAACACATGTTCATTCTGAGAGTGAAACCTCAAGTTCTGTTTCTCAGTCTTTTCAGTCACTGTGCTATCATTGTTAACTTTGAACCTACTCTTTAAATGTAGGAAGTAGGGGCATAAACTGCTTTCAAAGAAAGCTTGAAAAATTCTGAACTATTATGAATGTTGGAAGTTCTTACAAAAATGTAATAGGAATTTATAACGAATTTTCTGGTGACTATATTTTAGTGGAAAAATTTTGAGTGCATACATATTTAAAAGCTGCTAAAGTCTAACCCAAACAGAAAAAAGACATGGAAAATATTATAATTGCTAGAACGTTTTTGTGAAATGGGATTTTATAAATACCTGCCAGACTTTTCCTCATGTTTAAGCCTTTCCTTAATTTGTGTACGTATTGCCTTACGTGAAGGAAAATTTTCAAGATTAAAACTAATAAAAAGCGAACAAAAACATACATGGAGCTTTACTAAACATTTTCACATCTTGTATTTCTTTCTTGAACATTATTATTATTTTTTAAATTTTATGATGTTGCCAAAAATAAAGGAGAATGTTTAAAAATTATATCCAGCATCAAATGTGCTAGTTTTCCACGTCTCTGTGCACAACGTGTGTGTATATGTACAGTTCCACCCATTAACAAATATAATGTAACATACACATTCATATTATCTATATAAATGCACACATAATGTTTGTATTAGTACTTGAATATGTATAGAGCATTTTGGAAGGATGCACTAGAATGCTTCTCTTAGGAAATGGGATTCAGAGAAAAAGAGAAGAAACCACTTATTTCTTGTTTTATATCTTCTGTTCTTTTTCCACAATGTTTATATGCTATCTTGGTAATACTTTAAAAACTAGTTTCATTTTTCAAGAGAAAATGACCTAAGATTTAACACCTTTAATATTCCAGCTACTTGTTTCAGAAGTTTACAAAAGAGAAGATGTTGCAGTGCCTAAGAGTGTAGGTTCTGGACTGTCTCCAGCTGAGTCTGGAACCTGACTTGGCCACTGCAAGGTGAGTTTGGGATGCTGCCTCACCCATCTGAACCTCACTTTCTACTTCAGTGAAATAGGAATGAGAGTAGTAGCACCAATACGGGAATGTAAGTCTGTGCAGCCACTATGGAAAACAGTACGGAGGTTCCTCAAAAAACTAAAAATAGAACTGCCGTACAATCCAGCAATCCCACTCCTGGGCATATATCTGGACAAAGCAATAACTCAGAAAGATACACACACCCCTATGTTCAGAGCAGCACTTTTCACAATAGCCAAGACATGGAAACAACCTAAACGTCCATCAGCAGATGAACAGATAAAGAAGACGTGGTGTACACACACACATATACAATAGAATACTCCTCAGCCATAAGAAAGAATGAAATAATGCCATGTGCAGCAACATGGACGGACTTTGAGCTTATCATCCTAAGTGAAGTAAATTAGAAAGACAAGTACCATATGATATCACTTATATGTGGAATCTAAAATATGACACCAATAACCTGTCTATGAAACAGAAACAGACTCACAGATATAGAGAACAGACTTGTGGTTGCCAAGGGGGAGGGGGGAGCAGAGGAGGGATGGAGTGGGGGTCTGAGGTTGGCAGATGTAAACTATTATATATAGAATGGATAAACAGCAAGGTCCTAGTGTATAGCACAGGGATCTACAGTCAATATCCTGAGATAAACCATAATGGAAAAGAACTTTAAGAAGAATATATATATGTGTGTGTACTACTGCATCGCTTTGCTGTACAGCAGAAATTAACACAACATTGTCAATCAACTATAACTCAATTAAAATAAAAGAATAACGTCAATAAAATTGACAGGAGTGTCCAATGAGTTACTCACTGTCACATACTTGGAACAGTACTGGCGCTCTTAATGTTACCTACTAGTAAGATTATTATCTCACCTACAAAAAGAAAAAAATAATAGTAACTAAGTTCCCTGGGAAAACATAAGAATTACAGGAGTTGACAAACAGCACAGGGGGCAAACAGCATTCACCACCTACAGGATTCTTCCTATTTCTCTAGCACAAGTGCGAGGGCTGAGAGCAAAGGTGGAGAAAGCAGGTGGTAAAGGTGCAGGCAGCATGGTGACAGGAAGAGCCCCAGACAGGGGGCACCATCGACATGACAGGCAGCTAAGTCTTGCAAGGAGGCTGGGGATGAGGGGGACACACTGTAGTTCAGATCTTTGGCAGCTGAAGCACTGTCCCGACAAGGTGTGGCCAAGTACGGAAGCTGAGTAGTGAGCTTGCAGGTCTGTAGACACATCATTTGTGATGCTAATGGTAACAGCTAATAAGATGTATTAGGTTATCACTGTAAGTACTTTTACTACATTTATTCATTTAAGCCTCACAACAAGAGTCTTCTATATTAGGTACTATTATTCGCTCTATTAAAAGATGAGGAAACCGAGTTACTGAAAAGGTAGGAAGCTTGCCCAGATGGTCCAGTTTCACAGATCAGTCTCTTTACCACGACACTAAATCATCTCTCTGCGTAGAGTCTAAAATGCCATCTACCTGACAAGTGAAGTCATCAAGGATAATGGTGGAAGAAAATGATAGTAAGAAAACACTGGAATCCTCTGGAAAGATGAAAATACTGCTAGGGGAATCAGAAGATGGCAGCATTGATAACTGAAATGGGATCGCAAGGGAATCAAACACCGGAAGCTGAGGTGGGCCTGTCAGTCAACGACTGGGAAAGCGGCAAGTAATGAAGGCCAGGGGAGAGGAGACTCTCCCTCAAATGTTTCTTTGCGTCCCTCTTCCCCTGCCCCCCGCGGTGGACGCTAGAGCCAGAACTCACTCTGCAAATATATTCCCTTAATTTTAAGGGCGTTCTCCCCATCGTTGCTTGGTGAAATCGTACAGCACTTCAAGGCTAAGAGAAGACATTATGTTTCCTAAAATTCTTCCCAGTTCTCCCATTTGGAATTAGTTTTTCCCAACTTTGGGTTCCTCAAACTCTATTTTTATAATATTTTCCCCTTAACACTGTAAGCCCATTGATGAGAATGGACATAAGGGACATGAGGAGTCCAGCAGGGTCAAGGATGGAGACGTGGAGAAAAGGGAGGAGAAACTGATTTGGAAAACAAGACTGTATAATCGTCAATGACTGACGGTATAATTTTGATGAGCTTTTAACATCATTACATTAGAATGCACAATTGCCCAGATCTGTGTGCATCTGGAGAGATTCAAGCAGTTACTCCTGTGTTAAGGGAATACACCGAACCCAGGACACAGCGAACCTCTGTCTACCAACCAATGGCCCATGCAGACAGCATCACTAGGAGCAAAAGCAAAGGACCCAAAGGCACTTCAGGGGCTGGGAAGTGAAGGCTTCCTTATGGAATATTGTCCAATTCCCCTGGAAAATGTCCATGAAGCAGAACACTTGTTTGATCATCAATAACCAGCAATAAGTTTTTCAGATCCAGTTGAAAAATTTTTTTTCATAATTTTACTAAGTAGAAATTGGTCCCGTATAACATAAAAATGGAAAACGAGAAAACAAACTGTCCAGAAGCCCTGCCGGCCAGATTATCAGTAGTATGCGGGTTCTAGGCTCAGGATAGAGTCGATCTTCAAGACTACTGTAGTTTTTCATCTTTACCTTTTATCTTGAATCGGTCTATTTACTACCAAGACTGCTGGGCAGCCACTGGAGCATTTCCTCCTCTTTTTCCACCCTATCTGTGTTAACAGAAAACAGGCGAGGGTAACAGAGTAATTCTAAAGGGGCAAAAAGGTCTCTCAGAATAAACTGGGCAGAAGCAATGTGGAAAACCCTTCAAGGAGAAGAATATAAAGCACTCACTTGTTTATTGTTCTGTGACTTCACTTCAGCCCTTTCATTATGTGGCTGACATGAGACACATACGGTCCAATTGTCTTGTGTCTCCATAATAATGCTAAAATTATTCAGTAGAAAGCATACATTACAATCGTGACACGATGCCCTAATGAGAGAGTGGAGTCTTGGGTCTATGCCCAGGCCAAGGTCAGGAAGAAAGTCCCAAGCTTAGATTCCTGGGATGTCAATATCCAAGAGAGGAGAGACCAAGGGATGTTGGTTCAAAAGTTGTACAGAGAAGTAACAAAATAGTACAATGACTGCAGAACACGTATTGTACTGATTCAAATAATGACACAATCCACAGAAACAAACTACATACATTAAAGTACGAAGGCCCATGAATTTTTGCAGGGTTTCAAAAAATCAAATGAGAATAACTCTGTCGTTTTAGCCCATCATGCAAACTCAGCATTGCATATAAGTACTGGAAAAAAGGACTTCAGTTAGTTTTGCTTCTGTATCTAAAGTAAACTAATTCAGCACATATAAGCCACTTCATTTGAATTTTGAAATAAATATATTATTCTGTCAAGAATAAATTTAAGCTAACAAACATAGCAAAGGAAGAAGAACTGTAATTTTGTGACATCCTTTGTGTTTCTGGCTACTATCGGAACACCTAGGAAACTTTCGGGGAATGTCTCTTTAAAAAGAAGTGATGTAACCATATAACCATTTTGAAACAATTAGAGTCTGTTATCTCAAACATTACCAATTTGATAAGGCCAAGTCCAAGAATGGAAAAATAGAATGAGTGTTTTTACAAATTGCCACTCCTTAGTGACTGCCAAATGTATACCTTTTGGACTTTGAAAAAGACCCTTTAGGGAGAAGAAAACGGCAGAAGAAAGAGGGAAAAATCTACTTAATGTTTTATGGACTCTTATTAAAAGAAAGTCTCTCCTTTTATTAACTGTGGGGAAAAAAAAAAAAGAAACCCTCCATTAATATAGAAACACAGCTACCAACTGGAGGAGACTGTGATAACTGGGCCTCCCAAGATAACAATATAGGCATATCAGTAATCGGTTTTCTGAATTTTAATGATAGTTTTCAAACGGGGCTCATGATTCAGTAGGGGCCAGTAAAACTTTACACTATCTGTTTAAGAATTTCTTTCTCTTTTGGTACACATTTTTGATCAGAGCTTTGCTCTAGATATTAGTCCAAAGACTCTGAATCAGGCTGAAGTTTTAGCTAAGCAGCCTTTAAGAACCAAAGGGAAAAGGAGGTTCTGTGATGAAATTAAAATGAGATTTGTTTTTTTGGTCAGGTTTCGTCGTCTTAAATAATTTCTCAACTTAGCACAGGAAGATTATGTGAAAAGACAATTTTCCAGATACGGTCATCCCGAAAGTTTGCTTTTCTGAGAGCTACTTGGATCATGAAATAAGAAGAATAAATTGTGGATTTTATTTTTACTCGTTCTAAATCGCTAGCCTATGAGAATGTGCTGATTTTACAGCGTAAAGTAAGATCAAGGAATAAATGGTCACCATGAATATTAAAATTAATTTTTAGGTCATTAAGTATTTTCATCACTATACAACTGATTGAGCATCTTGCTTGTAAAATTTTTAAATTATTCATCTTCAAATAGTTTGAAATATTTACCATGTATATACTTAAGTTTGGGGTCCATATGTAATTTCTTATTTCTAATGAGTAGACAGTACATCTGTGGTGCTTTCAGTAGCCGGTTGCCCTCTGACTTAATGAAAAAAGAAATCATTTGCGTCAGTGTTTGGATGCAAAGTAAGATGAACCAGGAATAAAATTTAATCCTCAGAAATACAGACTTTTAATATATTCAACATCATAAAATATGCTGAATATTAGCTTTTATATTAGTTGCTATAAATTAATCCATCTATAATGCCTCAACAGGTACAAAACATATCGAATGAGGGATTTTGCCTGTAATGTAAGCGGCATCGGGGCCGATGCGCTTTGTACCGAACGATTTCATGTTTCAACGTGACACAACGGATGAGCCACGTGAAGCCTCATTTCAGGTGCAAACTGCGAGCTGGAGTAAGTTCCAGAATAGTAAACAATTAGCTGCTTTCTTTTCTTTTTAATAAGACGGAATTACCAGGTAATATCTACTGGCATCAGCTTGGCTAATAAAAATCTGTTTAATAGGATTTGCCATTTTTCCAATTGCTATCATGATCAGCTTTGCATTTTGATTATCTCCAAACTCTGCCTCAATTTTCTCATAGAAAAGCTCTCAGTGGTAATTGCTTTAACATTTATTCCAGGTCAAGTGGTTAAGTATGAATAATGATCTGTCAAAAATGTACAGTAATGCCGTCAGTAGAGCAATTACCATTTAGCTGGAGAGTATTACGGCAAAGGAGCACATTAACCGGGCACAATAAACACAACACAGAGGAAAAGGGGCAAAGGGACTGACTGTTTGCAAAACCTGTACGTGTTGTATGTGTTCCTGACAGATATTAATTGTCTTTCAAGACCAGTTACCCATACCTTCACAATGGTCTTCCCCATCTAGAACGAATTAGGAGTTTTTCATTACTGGTAAAAGGAAAACAAGTGTTTACACAGCTTACATTTAATATTCCCCAGAAGGTCGTCTCGCTCTATTTTCTTGCCACGGTGTTTATTTCCGCAGCCCCTCTTTTCTCCTAGGACGGCCCACCACAGGGCGGTATTAGTTGTCTACGGTAGTGAATCACCGATTAAATTCATGTTAATGGGAGGTGACAACACCTGCTTTTGTTGTCAATATTACTACAAAGGCCCAATTTTTCAAAGTGTCTTTCTGTAGAAGAAGCAATGAATAAGGCTGTAACTCAATATGTACAGCACTACTTCGGGGGGAAAACGGTGATAAAAAGGAAATATGATGTTTACCCAGTCGACACACAGCATTGTTTAGTTGCTACTCCCTTAATATCTGGGGCTAAGGGGAAACCTTGTAACCAATATTCAGGAGCAGATGAAAAATGGCTCTTTGCTTAGAGGTAATTCTGTAGGTAGTAACTCTGCAGCTAGCTAAACACTTCAGCGCCCTTACTGAAAAACTTGCATGGAATTTGGCAACAGGCTGCTGTCAGATTTACCTCTTACACTTCCACTGACTGATGTTTAGTTAGAAGAAATATGCTCAGATTTTAATTTTAAGGAAAATGCACTCAGAAAAGTGGCCATAGGTTACCAAAAACTATTTATGTTTACACACTCACTCAGAAAACGATTCTTTGAGTTTACTCTGTATAGAACGATGGGTGTGGGTCCACACTTGCGGGTCACGTAGATTTGGGATCTAACCTCTCAGTTTTCTCATCTGCAAGGTGGGGTAATTATATAGCTCACCTGTTATACGGCCACAATGACGTAGTGAATGGGATGTGTCAGGTAGAGTGGCTGGCACCTGGTACACCTGTCATAAACATCCTCTCGTTCATCGTGCTATGGATGTTAGAGGGTCAATATAATGAAACTCTGCCTTCGGAGAGCTTCAGCTAGGATTTGTATGCAGCAAGAAGAATAATGCACTATATGGGATGACCGCCACTAGCAGCGGTGGGCATGGGACACACAGATGTGCTAGGGGATTCCAGCAAAACCTTCTCTCCTGGTTGAGAGGCTAAGAGAAGGTCAAGGTTGCCCCGGTACACTGGAGCTACGGCTCACCCTCTGTGCTTCCTCCAATTCTCAAACGTTTTAAGGTTTATTCTCCAGTTTCCACCACTTTACCACTTACTCACTGGCTCCACCCACATCCTGAAGTATTTCTCAACATGGGATTTCTGATTTTAATAGACAGTATGGGAGGAAGCAGCTCCACGATCAAACAAGTTAGGAAGACACCAGGTTAAACAATGTTCACCTTTTCTTTCTACTGAAAATGTCATGTATTTCTTAAACTAGTTTGCGTTCTAAATTCCCAGGGAAGGGAAGGGGTTGGTATGTGGTTTTCCCCACACTCATCTGACGACGGAATGGTTTTTTCCTGGTGTACCTAGTGCTATGAAGAGCATGCCTAGGGCGACATGGGTCTTCTAAACAGCTCCCATCACGGCCACAAAAACCTTCATAGCCAAGTCCAACGATTGCTTCCCCCTCTTTGTTTTTTTTTGTTGTTGTTTTGTACTGAAAGCACAGGCTGTGGAGCTGGCCTCCCCGCACTGGATCCCGCGCACTGTGGGAGGGAGCTTGGGCGATCCAGTCTCCTGATGAGTCAGGTTCCCCCACTTACAACACAGAGGCTGTAAGAGAACATTCCTTCACTGTGTTGTTATAAGGTAATTCCTGTAAAGAACGTAGAACAATGCCTGGCATGTGCCCTGAGTTCTTGTCAGCTTCACCTCCTCCTTCCTTCTTGAAACTCTCTCCTTCCTCGGCTTCTTTGAGATACTCCTCTGTTGGCATCACTTCTGGTCAGTTTTCCATGACCTCCTTCCCCCGCCCCGCCTGCCCCCCTTCCACGTTCAGGCCATAGTTCCACTCCTTCACTTTTTACATTTTCCCTGGAGGTACAACAACGCAGAAGG